>NW_017671235.1:106445-195185 GCF_001879085.1 Nicotiana attenuata
TGAGTTACAAGATTCCTATCTATAAATCTCTTGAAGCTTGATCTTGAGTCTTAGTTGATTTTGCTGTAGACTCCGATCTGAATCTTGATGCTCGCAAGTTGTAGGTGTTGTTTCTTTCTGCAGCATTGGGCCAAAGCGGGATCGGCGGAGCTTATGACTTCAATCAAATTTTGAGCAATCCGCGCCTTTGTTTGCTTCAACATTTTGAATTCATTTCTTTTGTTCTTTTCTTCTTTTCTTTATTCTGGATTGAGACTCATTCCATTGGTCGTCTCGCACCCTGTGCCTCAAGGTCAAACCTGCTCAAGACACCAAAACAAACAAACGAACGAAATTTTTCTGCCCCAGTTTTCTTTGGGAAAATTTCGTGAGTTAGTTGTGACACATCTCTAAGCGATAAAATCAGGATTGTGTATCTTTGGGAATGAAGCCAAGTTATGCTGGGAAATGGCCGGGTTATGCCAGAAAAGAAAAAGGTCCTCGGGTTATGCCGGGATAAAAGAAAAAAGGCCCTTGGGTTATGCCAGGGAGGTCCACGGGTTATGCCGGGATAAAGAAGAAGGTCCTTGGGTTATGCCAGGGAGGTCCACGGGTTATGCCGGGATAAAAGAAAAAAGGTCCTTGGGTTATGCCAGGGAGGTCCACGGGTTATGCCGGGATAAAAGAAAGAAGGTCCTTGGGTTATGCCAGGGAGGTCCACGGGTTATGCCGGGATTGAAAGAAAAAAGGCTCCTTGGGTTATGCCAGGGAGGTCCACGGGTTATGCCGAGATTGAAAGAAAAAAAAGGCTCCTTGGGTTATGCCAGGGAAGTCCGCAGGATATGCCGAGATTGAAAGAGAAAGGCTCCTTGGGTTTTGCCAGGGAGGTCCACGGGTTATGCCGGGATTGAAAAAAAAAGGTCCTTATGCCAGGGAGATCCACGGGTTATGCCGGGATAAGAAGAAAAAAGGCTCCTTGGGTTATGCCAGGGAGGTCCACGGGTTATGCCGGGATTGAAAGAGAAAAAAGGCTCTTGGGTTATGCCAGGGAGGTCCGCGGGTTATGCCGGGATTGAAAGAGAAAGGCTCCTTGGGTTTTGCCAGGGAGGTCCACGGGTTATGCCGGGATTGAAAAAAGGTCCTTGGGTTATGCCAGGGAGATCTGCGGGTTATGCCGGGATAAGAAGGAAAAAAAAAGAGGCCCCTTGGGTTATGCCAAGGAGATCCACGGGTTATGCCGGGATATCTAAGGAATGCGGCCCTATGCTACCATGATTTTGGGGATTTTTCTTTTCCACTTCTTTTTTTTTTGTTTTTACTAAATTGAAAGACTTTGGGGAAACTTCCCTTTTGGTCGGTTTCCTGTTGCAAAGCTGTTTCAGCGCTTGTGCATTTCTTTTCTCTTTTGGGTTGCACCTGCTTCTTGCGTGGTTGCTTTGAATTACACCTGTTTTAACTTTCAAACAAAGAAAAATTTGTTAGTTTGAAATGGTGGTTGGTTTTGTGGCCTTGATCATCTCAATTGCTTGATCCCGGCCCAGTTTCCGTTGAGAACTTTGCTACTTGATGGTTTTGAGGGGGAATCTCTTTTCAAACCGAATGGACTCAACTTTTAGGATTTCATGATGACTCGCCCCGTGTGGGCTCTAGCCTTTTCACTTTATTCTACTCTTAAGACCTTTGTCTTTGACTTTCTTTCTTCTTCAATGTCTTTGCTTTAAAACATCCATATTCGTGGTCATTCGGGATTGGCCTGACGCACCCGCTGAGGCTGGGTATTTTCTTTGGCTTTTTCCAGGCGAAGCCCTATAAAACTAGTCCTGCCACCCTTTCTTTGTAATAGTCTCAGAATCAGAGTTAAACCGAAAGGGATTCAAAGAAGAAGTATACAAAAGGCAAGCATATGAGTTTAAAGAGAAGCATCCCTTTCGGGGAAAAAGAAGAACTTATCTGGGGGTGCATGCTGGCTTCGAATGGACATGACATGCTTCTTGGACTGGATGCCCGACCCACACAAACTTTCCAGCTTCTCGTGAACCCATTGATCCGTATTTCAAAACCAGGGAACCTTGCCAGGACTCTTTTAGTGGTGAGATGTCTTCTTTTCGGCCGACAGCGCCCTTTGCGGGTTTTCGCTAATCTACCTCTCTCATTTCTCTTCTCACCGTCGCCCGATAGTGCTCTTTACGAGTTTTCACTAAGAGGACTCTCTCATTTTCGATTTCTCTACTCACCGTCGCCTTATTCACCGATAAGACTCTCTCATTTTATTTCTCTCAATTTCAATTGCATCAGATTCCAACAATGACGTTTTTCACTTCCCACGCCTTTGCCAATTGATCGGAAGGACTTGGACAAGGTCTTTGGGTAAAAAGAATCTTGGATGGAATTTCAACTTTGGAACCGTTTTGGCGGGCTCATGGCCGAGCTATTATATCATCTGCCCCAGTTTCACTTTTTGGGGGAATTGGAATTTTTGTTTTGGTGTGACTGAACCCCAGAGAGAGGCTGCCTACGTATCCTTTCGGAATCAAGTCAGACGTAGTTCAGGAAGTTCTTTTTTTTTTTTTTTTTTTTTGTTTTTGTCTTTGTTTTTGTTTTTTTTCTTTTTCCTTTCATCATATTTCTTCTCTCTCTTTTTTTGTTTTTTTTATAGTACGCCCGTGTTCCAAAGAGGGTAGGCAAGGAAGAGTAACCGGCTCAAATGGGTTTACGAAGGGTTGATAATATTTGGATAGCGAGAAAAAAAGCCTTCATCATCTCAATTGCACAAAAACCAACGCCGCAGAGAGCCTAGACATAGTACCTTTTTACTGCATCCACATTCACAGCTGTTTCGGGATCATTTCCTTCGATATCTCCCAAATACAGTGCTCCTCTCTGTAATATTTTCCGGATGATGTATGGACCCTTCCAATTAGGAGCGAATTTTCCTTTTGCTTCCTGGTGATGAGGGAGAATGCGTCTTAACACGAGTTGTCCCACTTCAAAATTCCTGGGACGCACTTTCTTGTTGTAAGCGCGGGCCATTCTTTGTTGGTACAACTGCCCGTGACAAACCGCGGCCATTCGTTTTTCATCAATTAAGGACAACTGTTCCAGCCGAGTCTTGACCCACTCACTATCCTCAATTTCTGCTTCAACGATTATCCGGAGTGAAGGGATTTCTACCTCTGCGGGTATAACAGCCTCTGTTCCATAGACCAACAAGTATGGGGTTGCTCCTACCGATGTGCGCACCGTGGTGCGATATCCAAGTAATGCAAAAGGCAACTTTTCATGCCATTGTCTGGAGCTCTGAATCATCTTTCTCAGAATCTTCTTGATGTTCTTGTTTGCTGCTTCGACGGCACCATTGGCTTTGGGCCGGTAGGGAGTGGAGTTTCTATGTGTTATTTTGAATTGTTCGCATACTTCTTCCATCAAACGACTGTTCAGGTTGGCAGCATTGTCTGTGATGATAGTTGCAGGAATGCCAAAACGGCAAATAAGATTAGAATGCACAAAATCTACCACAGCTGACTTAAGAGTGATGGCTTCAACCCACTTCGTGAAGTAGTCAATAGCAACCAATATGAATCTATGTCCATTTGAGGCTTTTGGCTCGATTGGTCCAATGACGTCCATGCCCCAAGCAATGAATGGCCAAGGTGCTGACATAGGATGCAGTTCTGTTAGTGGTGCATGAATCAAATCACCGTGCACCTGACACTGATGGCATTTCCGGACAAAGCTAAAACAGTCCTTCTCCATGGTTATCCAATAATATCCTGCCCGAAGGATTTTCTTTGCCAAAACATACCCATTCATATGAGGTCCGCACACTCCCGCGTGTACCTCGTGCATGATTCTTCCGGCTTCCTCGGCGTCAACACATCTCAACAGGTTGAGGTCCGGGGTCCTCTTGTACAAAACATTACCACTCAAGAAGAAACCACTCGCGTGCCGTCTGATGGTCCTCTTTTGATCTCCAGTAGCTTGCTCAGGGTATTCTTGCGTTTTCAAAAATCTTTTAATGTCGTGATACCATGGCTGGATGGTTGGTTCCGCCTCTACCGTGTTACAATAACCATGCTTTTCCTTAATTTGGATCTCCAGAGGATCAATATGGGCATTTCCTGGGTAAGGCAGCATCGAAGCCAGAGTGGCAAGTGCATCAGCTAATTCATTGTGACACCGAGGGATGTACCTGAATTCTATCGACTTAAACCGCTTGCTGAGATCTTCCACATGTTGCCGATAGGGAATGAGCTTAACATCTCGGGTCTCCCACTCCCCCTGGGCTTGCCGGATAATCAGATCGGAATCCCCCAAGATTAATAACTCTTCGACGTCTTGGTCAATTGCCATGTTCATGCCCATGATGCAGGCTTCATACTCAACAGTATTGTTCGTGCAGAAGAACCGAAGCCTGGCTGTAGCCGGGTAGTGTTGACCAGTAGGTGAGATCAAGATTGCTCCAATTCCCACACCTCTGGAGTTTACCGCTCCGTCGAAGAACATTTTCCAAGCATGAGTGTCTTCAGAGATTGCTTCTATTAAATTTACCTCTTCATCTGGGAAGTAAGTGCTCAATGGTTGGTATTCTTCGTCAACCGGATTTTCGGCCAGATGATCTGCCAACGCCTGGGCTTTCATTGCCGTACGAGTAACATAGACTATGCCAAACTCAGTGAGCAAGATTTGCCATTTTGCTAGTCTCCCAGTGGGCATCGGCTTTTGGAATATGTATTTCAGAGGATCCAACCTGGTTATGAGGTAGGTAGTGTGAGCTTGGAGATAATGTCTCAGCTTTTGACCGACCCACGTCAGAGCACAACATGTTCTCTCCAACAAAGTATATTTGCTTCATAAATGGTGAACTTCTTGCTCAAGTAATAAATTGCCTGCTCTTTCTTTCCAGTTACATCAGGTTGCCCGAGGACACAGCCAAAAGAATTTTCCAATACCGTCAGATACAAGAAAAGAGGTCTCCCTGGCTCTGGTGGGACCAAGACTGGAGGATTTGACAGATATTCTTTGATCTTGTCGAAGGCTTCTTGACATTCCCCCGTCCACTTGACTGCTGCATCTTTCTTCAACATCTTGAATATGGGCTCACATGTGGAAGTCAGTTGAGCAATGAACCGGCTGATATAGTTTAACCTGCCCAACAAGCTCATCACATCCTTCTTAGTTCTTGGAGGAGGCAAATCCCGGATAGACTTTATCTTTGTTGGGTCTAACTCGATACCTCTCCTGCTGACTATGAAGCCCAGAAGTTTGCCCGAAGGAACTCCAAATGCACATTTAGCCGGGTTCAGCTTCAGATCATACTTGCGCAATCGCTCGAAGAACGTTCTCAAATCTCGAACGTGGTCATCCTTAGTTCGGGACTTGATGATTACGTCGTCCACATACACCTCTATCTCCTGATGCATCATATCATGGAAGATGGCGGTCATGGCCCTCATATAGGTCGCTCCAGCATTCTTCAGACCAAATGGCATAACCCGGTAGCAGTATGTACCCCAGGGTGTGGTGAAGGACGTTTTCTCTGCGTCTTCCTCATCCATCAACACCTGGTGATATCCTGCGTAGCAATCCACAAAGGACTGTATCTCATGCTTGGCGCAGTTATCAACAAGGATATGGATGTTGGGCAAAGGGAAGTTGTCTTTGGGACTTGCCTTGTTCAAATCTCTGTAGTCCACACACACCCGGGTTTTCCCATCTTTCTTCGGAACTGGGACTACATTGGCCAACCATGTAGTGTACCGGACTACTCGGATTACCCCTGCTTTTAATTGTTTCGTGATTTCTTCTTTGATCTTATCACTGATGTCCGTTTTAAACTTTCTTTATTTTTGCTGGACCGGAGGGCAATCGGGGTAAGTTGGCAACTTATGCACCACTAGATCAACACTCAACCCTGGCATGTCGTCGTACGACCAAGCAAACACATCTTTAAACTCAAACAGGAGTTGGATTATTACATCTCGGGTTTTCTTATCTGTGTGAATGCTTATTTTGGTTTCCCGGATTTCCTTAGAAGTTCCCAAGCTAACCGGCTCAGTGTCATTCAAATTTGGCTTAGGTTTATTCTCAAATTGTTCCAGTTCTCGATTTATTTCCTTAAAAGCCTCTTCTTCATCATATTACGGTTCTTGGTTCATTATTTCACAATTAGACAGCGTGTTTGGATCTGGGCATGAAGTCCGCAATCATGTCATGTTATTTAAAGCCGCATTATTATAACCGAAAAGAAGAAATAAAAGAGAAAAATAAAGAAAATTAGAAAAAATAAAGAGAAAAATGAACGATGAAATATTTATTTCATTTCTTGGAATTGGGGAGATAACAGGGTTTACATTGGGAATTTAAAGACAAGAAACTAAAGAAACATCCGAGTTACACCCTGGAATAACTCAGGATGCAGAAAAAGTAGCAGGACAGGTCTACCGGGACTCCCGCCTGATCGGAAATGGCATAGCCTTCCAATTTTGAAGCTTGGCGCTTGGTCCCATGTATAACACCTCAGCGATGCTAGTGCCCTCTCCTGGCTGAACCATGTGGGCTTCGTAGAGTACTTTTCTCATTGCCCCACATATTTCTTCAATTTCTTCAGCCGTGAAAACCTCATCGTCTTCCTCTTCACTGTACTTCGGCTTGACAAAGGTTTCATACAAATGTGGCAATGGCTGTGGCAAGACCCATCCTTCCTTCTTTCTCCCATCTGCCCATTTTACATCATCTGGGGTAGGGTGGAAACCTATCCCGAAGAACTTTTCGGTTGTAGGCAAAGTCACCAGCTCAGATATGCCTTGCAGAGACTTTCCGAGTCCTTTTCCTGGCTTGAAACCATGCCTGATCATCCTTTGCCACCATAATCAAGGCATTATATAGGAAAGGTTGAGGGCAAGGGTTTCCTTCTTCATGCTGATCCGCCACCACAACTTCAAATGCCTGGTAGACTATGTGCTCACTACCCTCCCTGGCTTCTAAGCATGGGACAGATGGGTCCCGATAGATCGACTGTTCATCTTCTCCATGGGCCACGATTTCCTGATCCTCATATTCAAATTTTACCATCTGGTGGAGGGTAGAAGGCACCTTTTGATGCTCAGTGGATTTCAACAGTAATGACAGTAAAGACACTTGTTCAGGACATTTTCGCAACTGATCGACCACCTCATAATCGGCCATTTTCATCTTTTGAAAGAAAACTTCTGCTTCTTCAGCACTCACAGGTTTCTTAGGCGGGAAACGCCTTTTGGTAGCATTGTTTACCTCTTCTATGTTTGAGTACTTTTCGGCGGGAACATTTTCTGGGAGCCCTCCCAGGATCTTTTTCCCTTTATACGTAACCACCGTGTGCTGATAATCCCATGGCACTGCAGCAGGGTTGGTCACAGGCTTCTGTGGTACGCGTCCAATAACCACTGGCTCACTCAGCCGAGGTGGTTTGATTGTCCCCCGCACCACATAGGCTTGTTTGGGTACGTACACTTGCATTCCCTTTTTCACTTCCAATGTCTTTGGAGGTCTCACAATCAGCTTCTTTTCTTGACGGCCTCGCGGGACATAGAGAATTCCATCCTTGGGAGGTATCGTTTCTGTTCTGGCTTCAGCTTTCTTTTCTGGCTCCGTCTTGGTGACTTTGTTTTTCTTACCCCCTTTATCTTGCTTTGGGGCAACCTTTGGCTTTCTTTCTATGTCAGCAATAGCAATGATGGCCTTTAATGCCGGATCGAACTCTTTATCCTCACAGATCATCCCAATCACAGGTCCATTATTGTGGGCTGGCAAAGGATTATTGGTCACATTTGGGACCTCCTCGTCCCTCAGCACTATCTTCCCCTGCTCTATCAAGTCTTCCACGGCTCTTTTCAACGTCCAACAGTTTTATGTATCATGCCCCTCAGCTCCTGAGTGATAAGCACATCAGACGCCCCGCTGATAGGATGGTGATTCTGGTTTTTGCCTGTTTGGAGGTATGGGCTGCAGCAAATTCATTTGAACAAGCTTCGGGAACAAACTGGAGTATGGTTCACCGATTGGTGTAAAGTTTGGTTTCCTGGGTGGTTCCCGAGGACGGAAGTTATTCTGCGGAGGTCGAGGATTATAGTGGTTCTGGTGGGGAGGCTGATTTCTTAGGAATGGAGGTTGATTTCTATTGGCATGTGGCTGCGGCCGGGCGAAGGGTTGAGCGTTCATGACCGCATAAGGTGGAGGAGCGTAAGCCATATCATGATGAGGGTAGTAATGTTGAGGGGTTCTTTCGGAAAACACAAGTCTAGGAGCCCGGTATCTTTTTGCCCCTGATGCTTCCATAACTGTTTCCTCTTTCTTTTTACCTTTTGCCATTCCTCCAGACCCGCCTTGGATGGCTTGGGAGGTTGCTCTGATGGCCGACTGACTCAAAATCCTGCCCGTTTTCAGACCATTTTCTACCATTTCCCCGATCTTAATCGCCTCTGCAAAAGGTTTGCCCATGGCCGACATCATGTTCTGGAAGTAATCTGCTTCCTGGGCCTGAAGGAAGACAGTGACCATTTCTACTTCATCCATGGGAGGTTTCACCCTCGATGCCTGTTCACGCCACTTAATAGCATATTCTCTGAAACTTCCGAGGGCTTCTTCTTCAAATTTGCCAAGGAGTTCCTGTCTGGCGCGATGTCGATGTTGTATTGAAACTGCCTTAGAAAATCTCTGGCAAGATCGTCCCAAATGTGCCATCGTGAGACGTCCTGGTCCATATACCACTCTGAGGCAATGCCTACTAAGCTTTCTCCGAAGTAAGCCATCAACAACTCTTCTTTTCCGCCGGCCCCACGCAACTGATTACAATACTTTTTCAGGTGAGCAATGGGATCGCCATGCCCATCATACTTTTCGAACTTTGGCATTTTAAATCCCATGGGCAGGTGCACGTGAGGGACATGCACAGATTTGTATAAAAAACACTTTTCTTCCCGCTTAAACATTTCATGTTCTTTAAGCTCTGCTCAAGGCTCCTCATTCTTTTCGCCATCTCATCTTGTTCAGGAGCTTTGGGAGTTTTATCTTGTCCAGGTGTAAGCTCAAATAGGGGTGGCTGGGAGTAAGTGTATGTGGGATATTGAGGAGGATCTGCTTGAAAGATGGGGTTTTGGAAAGTGAAGGCCGAGGGATCAAAAGTGGGCCTAGGTAGTGAAGGTTGTGTGGTGGCGGAGCATGGTGGAGCAGTAAAAATATTGGGAGCTGCTCCTGATGTGAACACCTGGGGGCGTACCTCAGAAGGTGTTCCTATAAAGTGAGCAAACGGGGTATTCGGGTGACTGATGGGGATGTTAGAAGTACCCCGGATAGCACTTGGAGGCTCCCTGCCATTAGTCCATGCGTCCCACATCTCCATAACTCGAAGACGTAATATCCGGTTTTCTTCAGTGATGAGAACTGGTGGCAAAGTCATTTCAGACGACATTTCTGTACTTCCTTTTGATCTGGTAAAATACCGATGTGATGCCCGTTTACCAATGACCAACCACCGTTTCTAAAAACCTAAGCTGGAAATGACAGCAAAAAACGGTTAGTTTGAGACAAGTACCAAAGACCAACCACCTTTTCTGTTTTTCCTTTTCTCTTGCCATGGTTTTTCTCTCAATTTCTTATTTTTTTCTCTTTTTGTGTTTCGTTTCCTCTCTTGTTTTTCTTTTATTTCCTTCCTTTTTTCTCTTTTTCCTTAAGGATACGGTCGAATCTTATGGAGATTGCCTACGTATCATGACCCCGCATGAATCAGACCAAGCGTAGTTCTTGCAAATAAATGCAAAAATAAAGATTTTTTTTTTTGGAATTTTCGATTTTCATTAATAAAACTTCGATTACAAAGATACTAAACTATTTTTTTCTTGAAAAGGAAAGTTACAAAAACAGACTCAAAATAACAAAATACAGACTCGGTGATTAAAAACTAGATCAAGAGTACATTAGAGCTTCAAATCCTGGGGCCCGCGGGGCATCATTCGGCATCACCGTGGGCCGAAGTGCAAGACCCCTTTGTAACTGCTCCAAATCATTCATAACCTGACGAACAAATATCATCACTGTAGCAAAGAAGGTAGTACGACTCATTCTTTCGCCGGCCTGACATTTCATGACAATTTAATCTGCGATGGTCTAATTCTTTCTCTGATCCGGCCCTTTTCCTGAAGTAGTCGGCTTATTTGTTAGTTGCGGGCCTCTAACACCTGGGAGTCGCGGAAGTGATGGTTTTGCAACAGCTTTATTTCTTTCTCCATCTCAGCTATTAGCCTATAGCAATGTTCCCTCTCGGCCTGGAATTCTTTGTCCCGCTAGGCTGCCTCGTCTTCAAGGGTATTCACCTTTCGCCTCAGATTAGTAATGGTTCCTTCATAGTTTCTTTTCATCTGCTGCACAAATTGGGCCCTCTCCTCTATTTTCTTTGTCCACTGTGCCCGGATTTTTGCCATATTCCCTTCAGATTTCTCCAACTCTTCCTGGCACTCTAAGACTTGCTTCTTCAGCCCTTTTATCAACCTCTCATCGAACCGACTTCTTTCTTGATTTTTAGCAGCTATTTTCATTTGTTGGATCTGAGCTTTAAGAACCTTATTTTCTTGAGTTAATTTCTTCTTATCACCTTCATCAGCTGCGTCTTGAAGATCTCGGACCTGCTGCTCCAACTCCCCTATTCTGCCCCGGTATTCCTTTTCTTTGGCTAGCCAATCCCATTGAACCTGGGCCCCGTCAGTAAATTGTTGGACATGTGGCCTTTGGCGGGTCTCTCAGGAATTTGAAATCTTTTGCCAAACCAAACCAAGTATTTGGGGTCTACCTCGCCTTTATCCTGATCCCGCACTATGGTTTTAGGCTCAAGATATCTACATTCATTCCATATCTGACGGATTTTTCCTTCCGGAAAGGCAGCTTTAGGGCCTAATTCAATGACTTGTTTGCTTAGATCTTCATCGTTATGAACGGTTTGGAATCTCCCTAGTTTCCATAAGGCCCGGTAGGGAGCATAAGGTTGGATGCTCTGAATACCCATCAAAAGAATATAAGGCACTTCAGCTGATGCGTATACTGCCTCGGTAACGGGAAGCCATCCGAAAGCCCACTCAATTTTGTCAGCAGTCAAAGATCTCAGACATGATAACCAAGCCTCAGTACCCTCTGGGAACTCAATACCTATTACCTGGGTTTTAAATTCGTCAATATAGCTCAACCCGATTAAACCATAGTTCATGTACCCAGTCCGGTGGCATAAGTGCTCTTGTATCCATATCTGTAGCAACAAATTGCATCCCTGAAAGAATTTTTCCCCTTCTCGGCGTTTGGTCAAAGCTCGGTACATTTCAGCCACAATTAGAGGAACCACCGTGCTGTTGGACTTCTTTATTGCAAGTCTAACATTCCTACGAGGCCAATATCTATGTGACCATCTTTTGGGGGACAGATCACGACTCCCAAAAAAGCTACCATGAAGGCTAAACCCCTGTGTGCCTCCCACTTATCTTTGTTTCCAACGTGTGGTAAACCAGTGTTGGGCTCCTCAAAACCTTTCGGGTTGCCATATCGGTGGTACAAGAAATGGAGAGTGCAATATCCTTTCGATAAATTCTTGTCCTAAATATCCCGGCTGATGCTCAATAGATCCAGAAATCTGTGAAGGGTTAACAGTCTCGGTGCCAATGGATATCGACCCATGAGGTTTCCGTTAAGACCCGCATATCCTGCCATCTCCTCTAAGGTAGGTGTAAGCTCGAAATCCGAGAACCGGAACACGTTGCGGGTTGAGTCCCAAAAGGGTATCAATGCTTCAATAATATCCAACCTCGGCTTAATGTTCAATAACCCAACAAGACCACCCAGAACCTTTACCACCGTTTCTCTGCTACCCTTTCCTAGGTCATTCCACCACATGTGAAGCTTCAAGGGGATCTCACTCAGGACTGAGAAGGTTTCAATGTCAACTGTACTCATCCTGCATATTTTATTTAATTGATTTAATGCCTTATTTTGACCTAAAAGGAAAAGTGGCTATTTAAAACGATTTAAAGACTTATTTTGACTTAAAAGAAAAAGTGGCTATTTTTCAAAATTTTTATTTAAGAAAACAAAGGCTCGGTTTTGTATATACGGCCTTTCAGCACTTCCGGGAAGGGAGATTTTAAAGCTGTGCCTGCCAACCGTTTAAAAATGACTCAGGGTGGCTGTTCTTGCAAAAACAGCCTTCCGGTGTCCTTTTGGGGACATTCGGCTTATTTTAAGCCAAGAATGGCATCACCCGACTTATTTGTGACAGAAATTAAAAATTGGTATTTTTGGCTATTTTTGCAAAATGGAAGTTGGACCCAATGAGGGTTGCCTACGTATCTCACATCCGGTGAGTATCAAACCAGCGTAGTTCGGTCAATTTTGACTTTTAAAACTGACTTCTTTTTTTTTTTTTGTAAAAATTCGGCAGAGTTTCGGGGTATTTTCAAGCATTGGGTTTTTATTTTGAACCGGGTTTACTTCTTTCTTACCCCTACTCTTAGGTCTTCTTCTTTCTTTTTTTTCTTTGTTTTTCTTTGGTTTTTCCTCACTTTTTCTTTTCTAATTTAGCCGGTTAGCATGCAAGCCAAAACAAATAAATGCTCACGTAGCACATAGAATGCATCATGATGGTCTGTTATTTTGGGTACACCTGTCCTAGACGGACTCAACCCTTGTGTTGAGTCCTGTTGGCCCAAGATCAGTTGAAGTTTTGAAGAATGACAAACGAACTCAGTAAAGGACCAGGTTCATCTAAGGAGACACAGTTGTTATGGCCCATACACATGAAGTGCACGTGAAGAAGATAAGTCCTTGAGATCAAGCAGCAATATCTTGATGAATATCTTCTGAACTGATCGAAAAGATTGCATATAGGATAAGGAGTTGAAGTCTCCTTATGAAAAGAGAATTACATCCGGATCAAGAATATGGATTAGGAGTTAGAGTTGTTCTTGGACTCGAATTGTCAAAGGATCCACAATTCGAGTTCTTATCAAACTCTGATTACTAACTCTATAAATATAACGATTGTTCTCTTTTACAGGTGAATGCACATAAGCAGAAGTTAAGCATATTTGAGAGCAAAAAGATCAAGTCTGATTTGCAAGCAACATATGCGAGATACAAGTGTGCACGTCTGAAGCTACATGAACTAAGATAGAAGAACCAGTTTCATCATTGTGTTTATTCTAAGTGTAGTTCAATTGTAGTAGGTTTTGATATTGTACCTTTTAGCTTTATCTAGAAGCAATTGTAATAGGTATATTGAGTATTCAAGTTAGAGTTAACTTGAAAGTGTCGCAACAGTTGAGGCTGTGTGCTACACTGGGATTAGAGTTAATCCTTAGGTTTACAAAGAGTTTTGTAAATGCAGTTTTTGGCTCAGTGATTTTAGTGGAGTTTGGGAAAATCCTACTGAGTAGTAGGTCGTGGTTTTTTCACCTTTTGAGCCAGGTGTTTTCCACGTAAAAATCTCTGTGCACTTTATTTTCAGTATTTATTATTCCGCAAACTGCTGTAGTTAGAACACTTAGAAGAACCAGGTTCTTCTAACGCGAAAATTAGGTACCACACAAATCACCCCCCCTCTTGTGTGGTATTGACGTTTAGAACATCAATTGGTATCAGAGCAGGTTATCCTTGAAGAGGTTAACACCTTAGGAAAAGATCAACATGAGTGCACCACCTGGGAACTGGGAAGGGCAATCCACTGCCAGGCCTTCTCTCTTCAATGGCCTCTACTACTCCTGGTGGAAAAACAGAATGAGGGACCATATAATGGGCGAAGACTATGAGCTTTGGGATATCATCACTGATGGTCCTTTAGCCACAACCAAGAAGAATGCTGAAGGAGTGGATGTTCCAAAGACAAGAGTAGATTGTACTGCTGAAGATCTAAGGAAATGGGAGAAAAATGCAAAAGCCAAGAAATGGTTAGTGTGTGGACTTGGTCCTGATGAGTACAGCAGGATTCAAGGCTGTACTACTGCCAAGGAGATTTGGGACACTTTACAAGTGGCTCATGAAGGAACACCTCAGGTGAAGAGGTCAAGAGGAACACTGCTGTATTATCAATATGAGAATTTTACTATGAAGAATGGAGAAACTATCCAAGAAATGTATACCAGGTTCACTACACTGACAAATGAACTTGAGTCTCTTGGAAGGATTATCCTGGANNGAAGCAGAACTACAGGAAGCATAGAGAAGAGAGAAAAGAGAAGGAAAAGGAAGGAAAGGAGTAGAAAGTCTGAGGCTGCTGTAGAAGAGGAGGAGGAGATGGACCTGGTCCATCAAGAGAGAGGCACAACTGAAGAAGTGGTTCCCCACTGTCAAACCAAAAAGAACCAAGACTCCTGCAAAGAAGTCTTCAAAGTCTGTGCCTGCTGAACCTTCTTTGGCTGAAAGAACAAGGTCTGCTGTAAAGGGAAAACAAGTGAAAATTATTGAGGAAGAAGATGAGGAGTGGAGTGAAGAAGAAGAAAAGGAGGACTCTGAACAAGAGCAAGATCGCTTTGTTATTTTTAGCAGGAGGAAGATATTGAAGGGAAGGCTGCTGAAAGACCTGGAGGAGCCAGGCATGGTTAGGCTGGTAGATGCTTTAGCTGCACAGGGCTGGAAGGACATGGTCCTTTAGATGGATGGGAGACTAGCCAAAAGAGAGTTGATTGAATTTATGGCAAATGGCTCTGTGGAAAATGGGCGAGTAACCAGTATAGCGAAAGGTGTGAAGGTGGAGTTTGATGCACCAGAGCTGGGCAGGATTCTAGACATCCTAAGTGAGGGCTGTGATGATTACACTAGGCAAAGGTGGCCTTGTCTAGATGATCTGCCCACAGCACTCCAAATTACCAGGAACTTCTGTGACACAAAGGATGCTGAAGAGGTGCCTGAAGCACGATTTGTTCAAAAGAGTGAAATGAAGCCAGAGCATAAAGTGCTCTTTGAGTTTGTGAACAAATGTTTGTTGCCTAGACAAGAGAGGAGGCACACTGCAAATTATATGGACCTGGTCTCATGGAGTGTCTTGTGAGGGGCAAACAAATCAATTGGCCTTCCTTCATAGTCAAATTGCTGGACAGAGTCATAAATGGTTCAAAGGCTCATGCTACTCCTTATGGATTCATTTTGACAACTGTACTGGACAGGCTGAACGTCCCTTTGAAGAAGTGGGAAAATGCCTCCAGTAAGGAGCACTTTGGAATCAAGACTCTCCAGGCCTGTGATTATCTGCTAAGTGTTGCCCCTGTTGAACCTGGTTCATCCGTAAAAACTCCAGTGAATAGCAAAGTTAGAGCTTTGATGCAAGAATGTGGGACCAAAGATACTGAGATTGCTAGGCTTCAGGCTCGAGTAGCTGAATTGGAAGAAGAAAGGAAAGGGTTGAAGGCAGAACTTGCAAAAGAAAAGGAAAAGAATGAAGGGATGTTACAAACGATGCTCAACCAACTCCAATCCCAACCCTCCAGTTCTTCTAAGCCTTAGCCATCTTTGTCCTAGTTCCGAACCATTTCAATTACCCCCAGTGACCCAGATTAGGGATTTTTCTTGTTTTTGCTCATGGTTGGTAGTTTTTGTTCTTTCTTTTTGTGGACTTTACTGAAGAAGCAATGCCTTATCAATGACAATTTGCATTTCTCTTGGTTTGTGATGATTCTGCTCTTAATAGTTATTTTTGTCAAATTGATTTTTGATTATCTAAAGCATGCTTTCACTTGCAGTTGCCCCAGTGGCCATGAGTAATGATTAATATTCTGGGATTCACATAATTATGCAACTTTTTGATGATGCCAAAAGGGGGAAGATGATATTGTGCTTTAAAAGAAATTGTGTCTATTTTCTGAACAGTGATGTTTATGACCTAATTAAATCTGGCCTTTAATGATAAGTAAGTGATGATATTTTAACTGAGTTACACAAGTTCTATAATCAGTAAAAGCATAGAGTTTGTCATCATCAAAAAGGGGGAATTTGTTGGCCCAAGATTTGTTGGCCCAAGATCAGTTGAAGTTTTGAAGAATGACAAACGAACTCAGTAAAGGACCAGGTTCATCTAAGGAGACACAGTTGTTATGGCCCATACACATGAAGTGCACGTGAACAAGATAAGTCCTTGAGATCAAGCAGCAATATCTTGATGAATATCTTCTGAACTGATCGAAAAGATTGCATATAGGATAAGGAGTTGAAGTCTCCTTATGAAAAGAGAATTACATCCGGATCAAGAATATGGATTAGGAGTTAGAGTTGTTCTTGGACTCGAATTGTCAAAGGATCCACAATTCGAGTTCTTATCAAACTCTGATTACTAACTCTATAAATATAACGATTGTTCTCTTTTACAGGTGAATGCACATAAGCAGAAGTTAAGCATATTTGAGAGCAAAAAGATCAAGTCTGATTTGCAAGCAACATATGCGAGATACAAGTGTGCACGTCTGAAGCTACATGAACTAAGATAGAAGAACCAGTTTCATCATTGTGTTTATTCTAAGTGTAGTTCAATTGTAGTAGGTTTTGATATTGTACCTTTTAGCTTTATCTAGAAGCAATTGTAATAGGTATATTGAGTATTCAAGTTAGAGTTAACTTGAAAGTGTCGCAACAGTTGAGGCTGTGTGCACTGGGATTAGAGTTAATCCTTAGGTTTACAAAGAGTTTTGTAAATGCAGTTTTTGGCTCAGTGATTTTAGTGGAGTTTGGGAAAATCCTACTGAGTAGTAGGTCGTGGTTTTTTCACCTTTTGAGCCAGGTGTTTTCCACGTAAAAATCTCTGTGCACTTTATTTTCAGTATTTATTATTCCGCAAACTGTTGTAGTTAGAACACTTAGAAGAACCAGGTTCTTCTAACGCGAAAATTAAGTTCCACACAAATCACCCCCCTCTTGTGTGGTATTGACGTTTAAAACATCAAGTCCCCTAAGTCAAAATGCACGTGATGCAAACAAGCGCTCCTACTAGGGATGCGGCATGAGGCTGTGTTCTTCTAGGTTTAAAAATCTAGGGTTTTGGTCTAGACATGGGGTACCCGAGCGGACAACTGGGGCCGAGGAGGGGGCGACGTACCGGGAGCACTAAAGTCTGCCCGGCCTTGTCGCTTGCCCAGCCTCGCTCTATTTGGTATATTTTCTACAGAAAAAGCGGGCTACGCGAACGTATGCACCATTTTCAAAAGACTCAGAGGGGTGGCGTAAGGAGGCAATTACATACAAGTCAACAATATTAAAGCGGCAAACATATAGCATTTAGCACAAAGGTTCACAAAATACAATAATATCAATAATAAATAAGCCAAGTAAAAATCATAAAACAAGCTCGAATTCTTGAACCCTGAACGAAAGTTCTGGGTTCTTATTCCCCAGCAGAGTCGCCAGAGCTGTCACACCTCCTTTTTACTTACTACACCCCCGAAAGGGTATAATAAAGGGAGTTTTTTCCAATTAAAGTGACAATCAAAACGGGATTATTTATTAAAAGATCAGAGTCGCCACTTGGGAGATTTATGGTGTCCCAAGTCACCGGTTTAGAATCCCGAATCGAGGAAAAGAATGACTCTGTTATACAGTCTGCGAGCCAGAAATCCGGGTAAGGAATTCTGTTAACCCGAGAGAAGGTGTTAGGCACTCCCAAGTTCCGTGGTTCTAGCACGGTCGCTTTGATCCTACTTGGCTTATTAAATTATTTAATTACTGATTTTAAACCTATGTGCATTTGTTTCTTTCAACGCTTTTAATTAAGAAAATTATCTTGAAACGGGTTACGCGTACGTATACCCGCCCGTTTGGCGTGTCAAAAATCATGTCACGCAAACATGTCCACAATTAATAACGCTTTATTATTATTAAGAAAAGTTTGGGCCGAAGTTGCGCGAACGCATACTCCGGGTTTGTTTTTAGAAGTGTAATTGTATTACGCGGACGTATACGCAACCACACTTAGTATTTTAGAACGGCCCTAAAGGATATTTACGGAACATTTAGTTATTTCTTATATCTAGCCTACGAAATTACTAGGAAGACCATATATGATTTTAATGAATTTATATGAACTAAAATAATTAAAACTTGAACCTATTTTATTATTAAGAAAAGATTGAGCGGAGTTGCGCGAACGTATACTCCGAGTTAATTTTAGGATTATGGTCATGTTACGCGAACGTATACGCAACCATAATTGTATTTTAACGGCCCTAAAGGCTTGCTACGAATATTAATCAATTTTTTAATATTAAGCTAATACTAAAGGGATTAAGACTATTTTACCTAGATTTATGTTCTCAATTGCTCAAAGGCTGCCAGGCCTAATGGCAGGCCCAATGCTTGCCAAGGCCTCCATTCAGAGACAAAAAAAACGTGCCCTTTAAAATAAATTGGCCTGATACTTGGGCCAGACGAGCCCACCTGTTGATGGACACATTGCTAAGGGCCTGGTACTCATAAAAATCATAGAGGACTGCTCTATGTTGAAACTGGGCTAACTATTAAAGGCCCAAAGCATTAAATTGAAAACAAGCCCAACAAAAGTCTGATGGCTCACAAACACAGGCCTTCGATTCCCAGGATGGTGCTATTCTAAATGGGCTCGTAATGTGGCCCACTTCCCTTTAGCACAACACAGGCCTCCTACGCAAAAACACTGTAACGACCCCTGATTCAACATTCATTTGAAAGAAGCTACTGAAAATAACACAAAGAGCATATTAACTTATGAACACAAGGAATAATGATCCTGCTTGTTCTTTTTGAACCATTTTTCTAATTAAAAACCTTTAAAGAAATCAAATATCACTTACGCATGAATTTTAAAACAAGTAATCATTTGTTTGGCCTAAAAAAAACGAGCAGAGTATCCATTACGATTGACTAAACCTCTCTAATCCTTAACAGAAATCAAATAAAGCATACCCAAGTCCACATTCAACAGTCCTGGTGACCTTAAATATTCAATACACTTGACTAACATATCTAAATCTCAGCACCTACGAACCAGTCAAGCTCACATAAAGATATAACACTACTGATAACATCCTACAGTCACTAAAGAAATCTACATGAATCATCAATCAATCATAAAAACTTAGTTTGTGACTCAGAACAGGAAGTCCAGACATATAGCTAAATAACTGGATTCCATGATTCGTTTTTGTCATGAAAGAGCTACAAAACCTGCTTGCACACCTTCTAAATATGCTATCGATATTGAGACTAAGTATTCAATACAGCATAAAACAGTAAAATAGAAGAAATTTGAGCTAATATCAACTTGTGTTTCATCCAATCATTGATTTACATGATTCAATACTCAGTCATTGAGTTAGAAGGGTACCTGGAAAAGAAAAATGGAAATAAAATGAGGCAAGTCAGCAGTAGATAGAAACAACAACAGGATGATCAGCCCAGAAAATGATTTGAGAAATCACTTGAAACCAAACCAAAATTCAAGACCAAATTCCAACCAAAAATAAACCAAATCAAACTTGAATACCAGCAAGACTTCAACTTATTTCTAGCTGTTAACTGTTCAAACTTTCCCTAGAATGAATACCACCAGAATTTCCCAAGATTTCCCAATAGAACCCTAGTATTTTTGGTGTTTTCCTTTGATTTTTATACTCAGATCTTAGTAAAACTTCACAGGCTTTGTTTTCTGTATTTTTTAGCTCTTCAACCTTGCCTTCTAAGGCAAGAAATGGTGCCTTTTATAGGCACACAACTAGGGCAACCCCTGCAGATTTTGTTTTGCCTTTTAGTCCCTTTTATTTTCACTTTTTAGACTACGTAGTCCCTAGAATCTTGGCTTGTTGCCCAAGTTACTACACCTATTTGTTGAATTTTTAGATTAAAACCCCATCTAGAAGGTCCTGGGAGTTCCATTTTCAGTTACTAAAAGATTCCTTATGTAAACTACCCATACTACCCTTTCATTCATTCTAAAATTACCAATCCTAATTGAACCAACCCCAACCCTGTTACCCTAGTCAAGAAGGTGACCATAGTTAACTAATTGAAAACTTGGAACATTCAGCTATACTCAAACACTTAGAAAACTTAAAAATTGAACTAATTAACCAAAATTAGAATTTAACCCTAATTAATACTAAGGCTAATCTAACAACAGCAAAATAAAATCAATACCATAGCAACAATCATAAATCGAAATCAAACACAAAAATATGAATCAAACTGAGTTAACATTAATTCCAAGAAACCTAAAAATAATAGAAAAATCAAATCTAACTAATCAATAAAAGTGAGAATTAAAGGTTTAAAGCTTATGTTAATAAGACCAAGCAACGAATCAGACACACAGGAAAATTAACAAGGCCAAAAATTAAACCACAAAATAAAATTAAAAACTAACACAGAACGAACAAAAATCAATTAAACACAAATTCCAAATCAATTCACATGAAGAACAAGGATGGAATGCAAACAAATAAAATAGAAACTCAAGTGAAAAGGAAGTCTTACTGATTAATCTGGACACTACGTTTGATGTTCTAATATATACGAGCAGCGTCAATTTATGCAGGATGAAGCTTGAGTTCGAACCGTTGAAACTGGACCTCGGATCTAAGATTGGAGCAACTCTGAGTGGATTCGAAGGGTGTATTTGCCATATTAGGCATGAAGGAGGCCTGGGGGGCATGGGGTATTGTTTTGGGGTGATTTGAAGGCGGCGGCGCCACTGGAAAAACTGTGGCGGCGCTAGGGTTTTGCAAATTCGAGGAGCTCTGGTGGGATTTGAGGGAAGATGATAGGGGATTCGTAATGAGGGAGGGAAGAGAGTGGTTTGGTGTTAATTTGGAGAGATTTAGAGAATTTAGGGTTTTGGCCGGAATTTCGATTTGATATTTGTGAAGATTGGCTAGGTTTTGAGGGAAAAGGGTTGTAAATTTGGAAAGAGGAAAGGAAGGTGGTTCAGGGGTGTTAATTTGGTGGCCATTGGAGCATCGCCGCCGGCGGAGGCGATTTCCGGCCGGCGGCGGACGGCGGAGGGGCGGTGGATCTCTGAAGGGGTTGGGGGCGTGTGAGGGAGACGGCTTCGGGGGGGGGGGGTAGGATAATTTCGGACACTTATATATCCAATGACCCATACTTCCCAGCCGTTAGATCGAGTTACCTCGACGGCTGGAATTTCTTTTTAGTTAAACGGGGTCGTTTAAGGGGAAAGGGCTGGACCGGGTCTGGGGGGGTGTTGGGCCTGGATATGGATGGGTATGAGAGACTGGGCTCGACCGGGTTTTAGAGGATTGGGCTGGAAAAACTGGGCGTTTGGCTTGGGCCACATTTCAATTCTTTTGTTTTCTAATTACTTTCAATTCTTATTTCAAAATTAAAATAAAACCCTATATTAATTCTTTAACACCTAATTATCCAAAAATAATAATTAAACCTAAATAATAATTGCCATAGTTAATTAAAAACAAATTAAAACAAAAGCTACTCAAAAATCAAGACTAAAATTAAAGGTGCAAATTACACTATATTTTTGTAATTTTCTATTTTATAAAACAATTAACTTTCTAATTAATCTTAAAAATGCAAAGTTAAATCCTAGGTGCACATGCCAAGTACTTCTTTTTTTTTTTTGTATTTTTCAAATGACTTAAAATGCACGAACAAATGCAAGCAATTAGCAAAAAATGCCACAAAAATTAACAAAATTAAAAATAATGAAAAGAAATTATTTTATTTGAATTTCTGGGAGTAATTCATATAGGGCAAAAATCACGTGCTCACAAGTACAAAGTTAAGGAAAATTGGAAAAGAAACAAGTTTACGTATATAATTTGGCGTGGTAAATTTCGAAATCTTTTCTATCTACATACCCACAGCTTATATTTATTCTGTCTTAAGATGGTTAGTTTTTTATTTCGTTATTAGTCAATTTGACTAGCTTCACAGTGAAACAAATAAACAAAAATTGTTTTCAATAAAAGTTTGGTTTAAAAATTTTATAAGCAGAAGACAGTATCGCTACTAAAAATCTGCATAAAACCGTCCGAAAAAACCGACCAAAATTGGTTGATAATAGCTAATAACCGTCCAAAACGCGACCATTTACGTGTGATCGGTATTTTGAAGGTCGGTATGTGTGGTCGGTATTTTGAAGATCGGTAGAGCATACCGACCAAAGTCGGTCGGAAATTACCGACCAACTTCGGTTGGTATGCTCTACACGACCATCTGACAATTTAATTGAATTATCGACCAATATTAGTAGGAATGTTATTTTAATAATTTAATTTTACCGACCAACGTTGATCAGTGTTCTAAATTAGTAAAATATGTAGTTTACCCATCAACCTTGCATCGAAATCCATGTTACATACCTCTCTTTCACGGGAAACTTTTTACACGCTTAAAGTGGTCTAAGACACACCACTTTTGTGTTTGACCAATTTTTCAGATACGGAAAAAGGTCAAATATGTCCTTTGTACTATCGAAAATAGTTTAAATATATCCTTCGTTATACTATTTGGTTATATAAGACCCTACTGTTATACTATAAAACAAATATACCCTTATTTTTAACGGTGTGCCACATGGCTGCACCAGATTAAATTGACCCATTTCTTTTATTTTTTAACCTGGTTCACTTACAAAATACTACCCGACCCAAAGTTCACTTGTTAGTGACAAAAACAAGAAATAAATGATTGTGCATAAATTATCGGAGGTTCGCTGGACCTGTAAAAAATGGATACAGAAGCATCAAAATAAAACATACAAAGTAGTGAAGCAATAAAAAAATTGTGATGAGACCATGGCAATAACAAAAAATTTCAATTTCTCCAACAATTTAATAAGTTTGGATATCAAGATTCTGGCAGATTTTCAAAAATCTAATCCCAAAACCAATTAAATTAATTTTGACACCACAGCCCAAACTTTTGATTTTATAAAATGAAGTAACCAACAAAGGCTGAGATGGTGCTACAAAGGCGGTACAAATGGAGCACGGTCAGAGGGATCATGTGCACAAACGTCGCCGGAAAATTCTTCGGCAAGATTCCGATCAAACACCATGGTTGGAGTTTCAGCTATCTATTTCGTCTCCCTTCCGGATCCGTAAAATAAAAGGAAAATATGAAAAAGGAGAGAAAATGACTCGCCGGAAAAATGTATTTCCGGTCAGATCCAGTAAAATCTAGATCCAAAACTTTCAGATCTCTGGCCTGTTTTATGTATTTCTCCAGATCTGTATATAAATGTGTATATAGGTATAGAGAAAGGCAGAGAGAATGTGTGAGGTGACAAATCTGAAGGTTCCCCATGGTTTACGGCGAGTTCGTCGGTGGAGATTCCGGCCATTTTCATAACAGTAAGGTGAGGAGAAGAGATGAGGAAAAGAGGAGAGAGAGAAGCAATGGGGTTGGACTTTGGGTCGGGTAGTATTTTTTGTAAGTGAACCGGGTTAAAAACAAAAGGAATGGGTCAATTTAATCTGTTGCAGCCACGCGGCGCACCGTTAAAAATAAGGGTATATTTGTTTTATAGTATAACGGTAGGGTCTTATATAAGCAGATAGTATAGCGAAGGATATATTTAAACTATTTTCGATAGTACAGGGACATATTTGACCTTTTTCTATTTCAGATAACATGAAAGTCATTTCGATACCGCAACAATGGTGGATCCTAGATTTTTTTCACCAAACCTTCAATACTACTGTTAAATCTTTTAAATCTATCACATATAAATAATTTTCACAATATTTGGACAATAAACTAACAAAATCCGCTCAATTTAATTTAGATCTAAAATTGATATGTTCTTTCAAAAATTCTATTTGGGAAAAGAATGAGGGGGAGGGTGGTGAGGAAGAAGACCAGAGGGAGGGGGAGGGATTCCTGTGGGAACGGGAGACAAAAAATGGAATTTTATACGGGCTTTACGCGCTTTTTGTGTGTGTAAACACGCAAGTGCTATCTGGTCAAAAGTAGTGTGTTTTAGACACACTTTTTAAAGGTTGAGTGTGTAAAAGATTTCCTGCGAAAGAGAAGTGTGTAACAGGGATTTCTCTACAAGGTGGATGGGTAAACTATGTATTTTGCCTTCTAAATTTAATATTCCCTTCGTTCCAATTTATGTGAACGTGTTTGACTGTGCACAGAGTTTAAGAAAAAAATAAAGACTTTTGAAATTGTGGTCCTAAACAAGTGAAAAGGGGTTCAGAGTATTTGGTGTGGTTATAAAAGCTTCTCATTTAAGGTAAAATTGGAATTTTAAGCTAAATTATTTTCAAATTTAGAAAGGGGTCATTCATTTTGGAACGGACCAAAAAAGAAATAGTTTCACATAAAACTGGAACTGAGGGAGTAATTTTGTTTACCGATGAACAATAAATTAATCTATAACATTTTATATACCAACTAACGTTGGTAGGGATTAGAAAATATATATATTTTATAAATAATTAAAATTTAATAATACCGACGGACGTTGGTCGGTAATCTGGACATGGCAGCCAACTTACTGACAAAAAGCTGGTCGGTAATGTTGAATTTCTGGGAATTCAATGTGCATTAATCGACCAACCTTGGTCGGTATTTTGAATAAAAATTCTTTTTTAGTTACCGACCAAGGTCGGTCAGTTTTCTAGGATTAATTTTGGCAGAAAATGCCTATTTTGGTAGCTGCACCACCTGCCAAATAAAAACAGCATACGAATACCCCAAATTCACATCAAATAACCCCCATTTCACCGCAAACAACTGCTAATTCACCACAAATCCAACCAAACATCCAATTAATACTTTAAAACTAACAAAGTTCAATTAAACATTATAATTCAAAACCAAGCAAAAACTAAGTAATTACAACAAGTTCAAATTTGTTCAATCTAATTCAAAACTAGTTATATTAGTCTAGTTCAAAGTATATCAAAGTATTAGTCAAGGGGTATTTTCTATAACATCATCATCACCTGATGAACTTTCATCTACGAGACGGTATAGAGAATGATCTTGTGGAGGACAGTAAGAACGATCACGAGGAGGATGGAGGAACGATCACGGGGAGGATGGGAGGAATGATCGTGGGGAGGTCGATCCTTTGGCGATGACTCATGAGACCGGGCAACAAAAAAGCTCCAGTAGAAAGGAGTATTCTGATCTAAGTTTGCATACCAAGGAATTGAGCATCTCTAAGCCTTTCTCTTTTCTTGGCCGCTTCTAGCTCGGATGTAAGCCTTGCCAATGTCTCCTGCATAGCCGAGAGGCTCTCCCTATTAAGTGTCTCACCCTGTGAGGAACTCCCTATAACTTGCATTCCACACCTGTAGCGATGTAATTTTTTCTTAGGAAGCCCGTATACCTTCCCATTTTATGGACCGCCAACAACCTCCAACCATATTCTTTCAGCATCCTCGTCCGAAGGTTGGGTTGGCTGGCCCGATTCACCAGTTGGCTGACTACGACTGAAGTCCTCCACGTTACTTTGGTAGTGGCCCTACGTTATTTTAAATTAAATTAGTATATAAATTTTTTTATAAAAGTAAATTATAACACTTAAGGAAAATTGAAAGTTTACTTATGTAGTCTCTGCTCTGTCCTCGACCCACCTATCTGCATCCCCCTCTTTCTTCTTCTTTAAAATATACGTCTTCTTGAATAGCTCATCATGATGCATTGGACGCTCATACTTCTTTTCCTAAAAGCAAATTAATTTGGTTAATAAATAGAATTGATATACTTAGAAAAGTAAAGACATAATAATTTAAGCAATTACAAATCTTTTTCTTATAGTCCCGATGCTAATAGCACCCCCGGTGTGCAATGAGCCTCCCTTCTCAGATGAGCGAGCTTTCTTCCCTAGATTACTCTTCTATAAGAATTTTTCGATCTGCCATTGCCTTAACAAATCATCCAATAAATGATGCAGACACCAGTCAGGCCACTTGTTATTTTTTCTACCATCCGAGAAATGATCTGCCAATCTCTTGCGGGATTTAAGATGAAAATTTGCAGCCAGTTCCTCGCTATAGCAGTCTTCCCATACACACTTACTCTGCATTCAAAAGTTAAATATTAGATGGAAACATCATCAATATAAATTAATAAACTTCTTAAAAGAACATTTATACCTTAAACTGGTTGAAAATTTGCTCCTTCAGCGAGTATGGAAAATCACTCCAAGTCGCATAGGGACCATCATAAAGCTTTTTTGTCGCATTGGTGATTATCTTCGTAGTATTCTTACCCGGCCTGAACCTGTAATTTAATAATAAAAACACATGAGAATATTAGTAAAAATATTATAAAACAATAAACGCATAAATAATAAATAACTCTTACCTGTTACCCCCAGGGACTATGATGATCCTACCATAGCGATCATAATGCACTACCTCTGGATCATCACTCCCAGCATGTGTATCAGAGGCATGTGTAGATAGTGTAGATGGGGACTTAGAGCTACGGTCTCGCAGGTGATGCCCTAAAATGGATGGAGTCGATGATGAAGATGGTTGCGATCCCTGTGACTACAACATAACTGGATGTGATCCATATGGCTGTGATACAGATGGCTGTAACCCATATGGTTGTGATATGGATGGCTGCGATCCATGTGGCTATTATATGTAGGGACGCGATCCACGTGGTTGTGATGCAGATGGCTGCGATCCACGTAGCTATGAGGTAGCTGGACTGTATGTCGGACGTATAGTCCTATGGCCTTGTGATGGAAGACCCGGTGTCTGGATGAAGGTATAGACCTCGTGATGCTGTGGCAGCTCAGTATAGTCGTGTAGTGGAGGATAGGACATAGGCATCTCTGAAGAGGGTGAAAATGAGGGAGTAGTTTTATCCCCAGATTCTACCCTCCTCTCTTCCCTTCCTAGCCTTTTCTCAACCCCGAGAACTAGTAGGGTCATTGTTACCTTGACCCTTGCCTGCCATTTGCATAACATAATACATATTTATATTGAAACTTATAAGAAACTAGTTTTAACACGAGAGTGCTTTAAAAAACCAACTGTTTGATCCTCGTGGATGTATTTTTCCTCGTCCTAAAATTACTCGTCCTCACTTGTTTCAATTTTTTCAGTTGATTCTTCGTCCATATTTTCTATAATTGTTACTTCCTCTATATCAACTTCTTCCAGTTTGCGTTCAGGGTGTTCCAAATCATTTTCTAACTGATCGTCCACTATTTGGTGATAACTGGAGATATCGTTTTGATATGCAACATTTAACATATTCTCGACTTCCACCCTACCTATAGGCCTAGTTTTGATTACAACCCACCAATTGGACTTATTCCGCCGCAATGGATAACGAGCATAATATACTTGCCTAACTTTATGTGCAATTATGAAAGGATCATCGCGAGCATACTCCCTCGTATGATTAACCTCAATTATGTTGTATTGGTGGTTTACTTTTGTACCTCTTATTGGATTTGGGTCAAACAACTTGCACCTAAAGAGTATCACTATATTTAGTTGTAATATTTCGTTGACCACACCTTAATAATCAATATCTCCAACTTCGTTGCCATCACCACCTTGATCCCACACCCTGCTATTGTTGCTATTTTCATTCTTAGATCAATCCTTTGTATGAAACTTATAACCATTCACTACATACTTAGACATTGTTATGACCTGAAGCTCGGGTCCCCAAGACATATCTTTCAAAAATTGATTTACACCATTATTTAGATGATTTACACCAATATATATATATATATATATATATATGTCGGGAACTTTAGAAATACATTATCAGGATAAACTTACAAACTGTTTGAACCACGTATCAAAACTCGTATATACAGTATCATGGCCAAATTGACCCACGAAGTGACTGTGACACATAAAAAAATTTAGTAGTTGAATCAATATGTAATCACTGTAAATTTTACATTTTGATTACTAATAAATAAATACTTACTTAAGAAATGATTGAACTTCAAAACAATTTAGCAACACATGCATTGTAGCTGACTTGTACTCCATATCACTCAAACTTCTCTTTCTAAAGCCTGGTTGATTGAAGATGGACATTGGTAGATATAATGGATCATTCACATACGACAATGTGCCTATTGGGCCTATTCCTAGAACTTGTCACGTTAATCTCAAAATAGTAAGAACAAAAATGTGCAGTTTCCTTTGTAAAATAGGCTTCGCATATAGATCCTTCAATCCTATTCCTCAGCTTAACAAATTGTTTGCATTTGCCAATTATCCTACATAATGTCATGTTAGCCAAGAACATTCAAATAAAATAAAATATTACATCAAACATATAATATTACCTCTCAAAGAGATACATCCATCTGCACTGAACAGGCCCTCCAAGTCGTGCCTCATGTACAAGGTGGATTGGAAGATGTTCCATCACATCAAGGAAACCACATGAAAATTTTTTCCATCTTACTAGAAGTTACAGGAATTTTCTAATCCATCCAAACTAGGTTTTCTTCCCTTAAGGTAGTAGAACACAAGTCTTTCAAAAAAAAACTAATCTCTGTGATGGGTTTCCAGATTCTTTCAGGCAAACCGCAAAATGCAATAGGCACTAAAGTCTCCATGAAAACATGACAGTCATGACTTTTCAAATGGCTCAACTTCCCTACCTCGATATCACTTTTTTTCCCCAGATCCGACGCATAACCTTCAAGCATCTTCAATTTCGTAACCCAATCACAAATTTGTCGTCTTTCCTCCAAAGTGAATATGTAACTTGTTTTGCGCTTGAAAACCTTACCATTGTTCACTGTCTACAAGTATAATTGAGGTCGACAACCTCTCTGAAGTATACGTAGTCACAACCGGAATGAAATGTGACAACTTGGTCAACCTGTCGACTATGACCCAAACTGCATTAAACTTCTGCAAAGTCCATGGCAACCCAACTAAAAGTTCCATAGTAATGCTCTCCCGTTTCCTCTCAGGTATAGTCATCTACTGGAGTAGGCCACCTGAGATACTTGAGGTTTTGAAACACATAATTACGGTTTAAAACTCTATATGACATATCGGGTCATCACACAAATCTCTCATTTGCATCTTCAACTTTTGAATAGAAACAATGTGAGAACCCACCAGTCTCATATTTTTTGTTGAAGTGTCAAATTTCTCTTGATTTTGAAATACTCTTTCAAGAATGCTTTCCAACTTAGAATCACTTGAAGAACTCTCCTTCCAATGTAGAGAGTTAGAATATTTCCCCTTTGGTGGAACATAGGGGTTTGAACTCCGATTTGAGAAGTTGTTGTTACCCAAATTTCCTTGATTTGAACTACCTTGGTCGTTTTGGCATTGTTGGTTCCCTTGCCCTTGCTGATTAGATCTCAATTGGTTTGGTTGTCTGGAACCTTGGCAGGGTTGTCTTTAATATCCTCCTTGTGAATTGTTGACAAAGTTTGCTTCTTCATAATGCTCATTTGACATTAGTTGCACATCTCCCACAACATTCACTTTCTTTGTTTGGTTTTCAGTGAACATTATGTCAACACATTAACATTGGTAGCAAGCCCGGAAATTACTTGATCCCTTTCTTGGTTCTCCTCAATCATGTTGGTCAAGGAAGGAGTACCACATGCGATTCCACCCGTGGTGTCTTCCAAGTGACAAGCTTGATTATGTTTGGCCATCTTGTCGAGGATTTGTGTGACCCTTGCAAATGTCTTATCCATAAATGATCCATCTGCCACATTTTTTGCTATTGATTGATTCATAGGATCCAAGCCCATGTAAAACTTCTCCAACAACATATGATCTGGAAAACCATGATTTAGCGGCCTCAACAAATATAGCTTGAACCTATCCCATGCCTCATGTAGATTCTCTCCCGGTAATTGCTTGAACAAGAAAATTTTATCCCGAAACTCGAACTTCTTGCTTTGTTAGGACCATTTTGTTAGGAAGGCTCGGACAAGTTCGGCCAAGTGTGGATGGAATTAGGAGGTATATTTTGGATCCACCGTCTTGCCTTTTCGGTTAAGGAGTACTTGAACACCCTCAACCATAGGGCATCATCCGAGACATTATTCTGCTTATGCATTGCACATACATCCAAAAAAATTCTGAGATGTTTTGTAGGATCATCATCAGTGTAATTTCGGAAGAACCCCTCCACTTTTAGCATTAAGATTAGACTGTGTTCCACTTTGAAGGTAGCAACGTCAACTCTAGGAGGGCAATGGCATTTGTATCCTCAATATACTCATCTATATTTGCAAACACATTCTCTTCTTCCGGCTCGCCCATGTTTACCTAATGACACCAAGCACAGCAAGCAACGTGTGATGGAATAGAATAAGATGTAAAGTAAAGAACACACTAATTAGTAATTTTGAAACTGTATTCCCCAACAACGACGCCAAAATTTGATATGCTCAAATTGCACCTAAATAAATGGTGTAAGTCGGCCGATGTCAAATAATAACCCAACTAGGTTGGGGTCGAATCCCATAGGGAATATATGTGAAAACGTTGCTTGAGCATTGTGAAACTTGACTTAAGTCGTAGTTCTACTCTGTTAATTTAAGAATAGTTTTGTAATTGCGTATTCTCAAGAAAAACTATTTTGATAAGAGAATTTGAATAATTTGATGAAGAAACCCAAGGTTGTGTCCTTATCAATGGGATGTAATGCTATCGGTGTTAATATGATAGATTTATAATAGGAGGTCCTTTGATATGCAAATGGTTTCTAAATGACTACCCAATATTTTTTAATAATTAGATAGCATTTCCTCTTTATGATTTTCCTAAATATAAAAGAGTTATAATTAAAAACAACCAATATATGCCAAGTAAAACCAATTTATCCCTAAACTATTCTATTAAACAATGTTTAAACCTTTGAGTTCTTGATATTCAATTCTACCAAACCCTAACCCATTTTTCAAGTAAAGATAGAGTAAAATAGCACTAGTCAATGTTTGCAACCATCAACAATAAATGAAGCATGAGAAATGAATAGATTTCAACCAACCATTATATATATATTTAATGGTAAACACCCATTATGTCACGCCCCGAACCTGGGAGTGAGACCGGCACCCGGTGCCTCACCTATCCTTGCGTACCAACTTGCGACTAAGGAACTCTGAACATGTGATTTCATACTTTGGCCATGGGCCACATTGCAAGACAACTACGAAAGCTGACTAAATATCAATATAAAGCTGGGCCGACAAGGCCGTCATAATTATTGCCTGACAAACCAACCAAATATATATACATGGCCAACAAGCCCAACATATTACACTAACTGACAGGATATGTCTACAAGCCTCAACTGATTGACATACTGTGATCGGAACAGCTCTTCGACCTACACATAACATATATACATATATATACAAGATGTAGGCATGGAGCTTACCGACCAAGCTGAACTCGGGCAACACTTATTGAGGAGGCCTACCCGTCTGTCTGTCTGACCTGCACGCATGAAATGCAGCGTCCCAGAAAAGGGACGTCAGTACGAAATAATGTACTGAGTAGGTAAGGCAATATACTGAAAGCTGAAACTGAACTGATAATATAATAACTGCAAGTAGCTGGAAGTCGAAGATAATCTGAAGATATGCTTACCTGCTGATACTGACTCAACTCTCTCAATATAGGAAGTAAAATAGCTGTCCGGCCAGTAGGCTCGCTCATAGGCGCTCGGCCATACTAGGCTCTGTATCTTGACCAAATGGGCTCGATCATAGGCGCTCGGCTACAGTAGGATCGGCATATAACTTACCATCTGATCAGAGGTTGCCCAATAGGGGCCTGCCCATCGATTATAGCTCGATGGTAATGAAAATACTTTAATATTGTATATATAAACTCTCTGCTCTCTTGACTGGAAGAATGAAATACTCAAATGAATATGAAGTCCCGATAAAGAGAACATTGTAACTTGCGAGACTAGCAAAATATATGCAAATTTTGGGATATGAATTTTTCTTTATGCTTCGTTATCAAACTTGTGTAATGACAAGATCATGCAAAACTAAAGGAAGAGCTTAGCCTTAACATACCTGGAGCAGGAAAAATCCGCATGATATTCTTAAAAAATATTGCACCGTACTCCTTTATAACCGCAAAACTTTGACGTTGTTGGGCTTCTAAAACTTCTCTTGGTGAATGAAGTGTTGAAAATCAGAAATTTGTTGAAAGTGTTATAAGATGGCAACGTTCTGTTTTCTATAGAACTTCCTAACTATCAAGTCATTCCTAAGCTCAAATTGTAGGAGAGGACTAAAATTCTGATTTGGTGTTATTGGTTGTCGGAATGGTATATCAAAATGTAAGGAGTGAAGTGGTGTAGGAATTTTTGTAAGAAACAACGTGCAAAAGCTCTTTCTAGTTGTAGTGTTGACATTATAAAGTAGTCTTGCTCATGCTTTCAAGATATGAAGTATTATCCATTTGTTGCCACCTATTCAAATGTGACCATGAGTCATTATTCAAGACCTCTATTGCTGCCACATAAGTGATTATAAGGCTTATCCAAAATATCCTCAATTAATTAGGTAATGTCCCGTTATTCGATAATTAACCAATTATTCGCAAAATTGAGAATTATTCCCACTTACTTGAAATATTACTCACTTTTCACATACCTTATACACATTACTATTATGGTCATGTAGTACTTTATATGGTACTAGTCCATAAATATCGGATATTAACGCTCGGCCCGTATTTTATCCCAACACGCCAAACTTGGACGAAAATTTATTTTCTTTGACTTGCTTCCCCCTCACCTTCACGAATTTACTCATCACTTGTTTGAAATAGCATAATCTTTATAATCTCCAAATAATTTTTTTCTTGGACTGATGTCAATTATTTTACGACAAATTTAACGTAAAATAGTTCAAGGTGTAACATCGTCGTAACTTAATACTGCGAAGCGCAACATCACCGTAATGTAATACTGCAAGGCATAACATCATCGTAATATAATACTGCAGGACGTAACATCATCGTAATATATTACAGCAGAGGGTAACATCATCGTAACATATTACTGCAGAGCATAACATTATCGTAATATAATATTGCGGGACGTAATATCGACGTAATATTGCGGGGGGTAACACATTAACACTACACCCATGTAGGATCCACAACCTTAGTATTTAAAGTTACCTACTCATACTAGAATACAAGAACAAAGTAATAAATAAAGGCATAAAGCTTACAAAGAGGACAAGCCTTGGATTATCTCTTCAAAAGCTTCTAAAATAATGGTGTATTCAATGCTCTAAGTGTAGCCTCTTTTTTTCGTACAAGATAGGCCACAACAACCCTAGTTATTCTGTTTATAATAGTCCAAAAGTCATGGACAAAAAGTGATAAAAATGACCCTGTGTCACGACCCTAAACGCACCTCTCGTGAAGACAAGACCGGCCGACACAAACTCCCAATTAATTTAACAGATAATAATTCATAATTAAGTCATTAATAATGATAAATCCCATAATAGAGTGAAATATATCAACTGCAGAAAACTAAACACAGCCCGACATCGGGGTGTCACCAATCATGAGCATCTAACATAGTCTAAGTGTATGAAAGAGTTTATACAATCTATTACATAACTAGGACAAGGAAATGAAATAGGAGGGAGAAATACTAGGCTGCAAACGCCGAGAAGCTACCTAGTGGACTCCGAATAGCCTACTGAGCAATCAGCTCTCGCTGGCGGGACCTGAAGCTCCTGAATCTACACACAGGGTGCAGGGAGTAAAGTGAGTACCCCAACTCAGTGAGTAATAATAATAAATAAAGACTGAGGGATGAGAAATCACGTAAAGCACAACAACATGCTATAAAGAAGCAGTGTAAAACCAATAAAAGGCAATGAAATAGTGAAATCTTATAAAAACACCTTAGTTCATAATAAGTTTCTTTAAAACATCTTTTTAACAGTTAAACATGTAAATGAAAAGCAGCTAGAAAAAAAAAGATAAACACATAAAATCCGCCCCTCGGGCACAATGTCAACAGAATCAGCCCCTCGGGCAGTAACATGGAACAACACCAGCCCCTCGGGCTATATCTCATATCACAATGGGTACCCGCGCTCACTGGGGGTGTACAGACTTCGGGAGGGGGCCCCTACGGCCCAAGCGCAATATCAAGCCATCTCGTGGCATAATCAATAGGCTCTCGGCCTCATATGAAGCCACCTCGTGGCGTACAACTCAGGCCCTCGGCCTCATAATCATAATCAGTAAAGCAGTGTTGCGGCGTGCAGCCCGATCCCATAATAATCCTCACAACATAGGCCCTCGGCCCTACTCAGTCAGAAATCTCTAAAAGCCACTCGGGCATAGTAAAATATGATGCTCAGCCCAAAATATCATTTAAAGTGTTAAAATAGAGTAAACATGGCTGAGTTATGAAAACAGTATAATATAGCATGACTGAGTACAGATAAAAAAATCAAAACAGTGAGGAAATGGCAGTAAAAATCCCCTAAGGTCCAAATAGTTGGCACGAGGCCCAAATATGGCATTCAGCCCAAAACATGATGATAGCAAACAGTTTTCAATCAAATACGCGGTAAAACAGTCATTCGGGATGGACTAAGTTACAATCCCCAACGGTGCACGACCCCACGCTCGTCATCTAAGTGCGTCACCTCAATATAGCACAACGATGTGAAATCCGGGGTTTCATACCCTCAGGACAACATTTACAATCATTACTCACCTCTATCCCGTCCAAATGCTAGCGCGCGATGCCCTTGCCTCTCGAATCGGCCTCCGGACGCTCCAAATCTAACCAAAATCAGTGCAAAACCATCAAAATATGCTAAGGGAACATAGCCCACTCAAAACAAATCAAATTACAATACAAATCCCGAAATTGGCCAAACCCGACCCCGGGCCCACATCTCGGATTCCGATAAAAATTACATCAATAGACTCCTTATCACTCCCCGGGTTCATTCATATCAAAATCACCATAATCCAACCACAAATGATCCCTCAAATCCCTAATTTTAGGTCTCCAATTACAAGCCCTAGTTCTTCAATATGAGGCTTAAATTCCATGATTAATTAGGTAGAAAACACATTAGGATTGAGTATAAAGTCCATAAATCTTACCTCCAAGTATTCCCCCTTGATTCCCTCTTCAATCCCCTTCAAAAATCTTCAAAATCGCCCAAAAATGGAGAAACTTAGGTTCAAAATCGCGGAAATGGCCTTTTTAAACATTCTGCCCAGCTATTAAATTTCCTTAATCGCGATCGCGGGACCATCATCGCGATCGCGAAGCACAAGCTCCCCAGACCCCAAATTTACTCTAGCGAACGTGGATAGACCCACGCGAACGCAATGCGCAGGACCTTACACCTACACGAACGCAACTAGAGCCACGCGTTCGCAATTCATAACTTGCCCAACTCACGCGATCGCAAGTCAAGTTACGGGATCGCGAAGCACAACTTGAACTGCACCCATCAAAGCTCTACGTGATCGCGAGACTCCCTACGTGATTGCGAAGAATGAAAACCTGCAACAGCTGAAACCCAAAAATCTGCAACTTCTCAATATGCAATTTCATCCGTTTAACCACCCGAAACTCACTTAAGGCCCCCGGGACCTCAACCAAACATAAAACATATCCCATAACATCATTCAAACTTGTTCCAACCTTTGGAACACTCAAAACAACATCAAAACACCAAATTCGCATCGGATTCAAGCCTAGAAATTCCAAAATCTTCTAAATTCTGCTTTCGATTAAAAAGTCTATCAAATCACGTCCGAATGACATAAAATTTTGCACACACATCCCAAATGACACAACGGACCTACTGCAACTTTCGGAATTCTATTCCGACCCCTATATCAAAATCTCACCTATCAACCGGAAAACGTCAAAATTCCAATTTCGCCAATTCAAGCCTAAATCTACTCCGGACCTCCAAAACACATTCCGATCACGCTCCTAAGTCCCAAATCACCTCCCAAAGCTATCCGAACCATCGGAACTCACATCCAAGCCCTTTAACACATAAGTCAACATTCGGTTGACTTTTCCAATTTAAGCTTCCTCAAAAGAGACTAAGTGTCTCAAACCTTACCAAAACATCTCCGAACCCGAGCCAACCAACCCGGTAATACAAAATACAGCTGAACAAGGCAATAATAGGCAGAAATGGGGGAAATGGAGCGGTAACTCATGAAACGACCGATCGGGTCGTTACATCCTCCCCCTCTAAAACAAACGTTCGTCCTCGAACGAGTCAAGAAACATACCTGAAGCCTAAAACAGGTGAGGATATCTGCTCCGCATCTCCCGCTCAGTCTCCCATATAGCCTCCTCCACCGACCGACCTCTCCACTGCACTTTCACTCACGCTATATCCTTTGACCTCAACTTTCAAACTTGACGCTCCAAAATAGCTATAGGCTCCACATCATAAGTCAAATCACCATCTAACTGCACCGTGCTAAAATCCAAAACATGAGACGGGTCCCCAATATACTTTCGGAGCATAGAAACATGAAATATCGGATGCACACTCGACAAGCTGGGTGGCAAAGCAAGCTCATAAGCCACCTCCCCAATCCTCCGAAGCACCTCAAAAGGCCCAAAATCGGGGACTCAATTAACCCTTCTTTCCAAATCTCATAACACCCTTCATGGGTGAAACTTTCAACAGAACCTTCTCACCAACCATGTAAGACACATTCTGAACCTTCCTGTCAGCATAACTCTTTTGTCTCGACTACGTTGTACGAAGCCTCTCCTGAATCACCTTCACCTTTTCTAAAGCATCCTGCACCAAGTCAGTCCCCAATAGCCTAGCCTCACCCGGCTCAAACCAACCAACTGGAGATCTAGACCGCCTCCCATACAAAGCCTCATATGGATCCATCTGGATACTCGACTGGTAGCTGTTCTTATAAGCAAACTCTGCGAGCGGTAGAAATTGATCCCATGACCCTCCGAAATCAATGACACAAGCACGCAACATGTCCTCCAATATCTGAATAGTGCGCTCGGACTGTCCGTCCGTCTGAGGGTAAAAAGTTGTGCTCAACTCAACCTGAGTACCCAACTCTCGATGCACAGACCTCCAAAACTGCAAAGTAAACTGAGTGCCCCCATCTGAAATGATGGAAACTGGGACACCATGCAAACGAACAATCTCTCGAATATAGATCTCTGCCAACCGCTCTGAAGAATAGGTAGTACACACAGGAATGAAATGCGCGGACTTGGTCAGTCGATTCACAATAACCCAAATAGCATCAAACTTCTTCAAAGTCTGTGGGAGCCCAACTACAAAGTCCATGGTGATCCGCTCCCCCTTCCACTCTGGAATATCCATCTGCTGAAGCAAGCTACCCGATCTCTAATGCTCATCTTTCACCTGCTGACAATTGAGACACCGAGCTACAAATCCCACAATGTCCTTCTTCATTCTCCTCCACCAATAATGTTGTCTCAGATCCTGATACATCTTCGCGGCACCCGGATGAATGGAATACCGCGAGCTATGGGCCTCCTCCAGAATCAACTCTCGAAGACCATCTACATTGGGCACACATACCCGGCCCTGCATCCTCAACACCCCATCATCACCAATAGTTATATCTCTGGCACCATCGTGCTGAACTCTGTCCTTACGGACAAACAAATAAGGATCATCACACTGGCGCTCTCTGATGCAATCATATAAGGAAGACCGAGAAATCACACAAGCCAATACCCGACTGGGCTCCGGAATATCTAACCTCGCGAACGGATTGGCCAAGGACTGAATATCAACTGCAAGAGGTCTCTCCCCAACTGGAATATATGTCAAACTCCCCATACTCACCGCCTTCCTACTCAAGGCATCGGCCACGACATTGGCCTTCCCTGGATGGCACAAAATAGTAATATCATAATCCTTTAGCAACTCCAACCATCTCCGCCGCCTCAAATTGAGATCCTTTTGCTTGAACAAGTGCTGGAGGCTACGATGATCAGTAAACACCTCACAAGACACACCATACAAATAATGCCTCCCAATCTTCAATACGTGAACAATGGCAGCCAACTCTAAATCATGAACAGGGTAGTTCTTCTCATGGGGCTTCAACTGGCGAGAAGCATAAGCAATAACTCTACCTTCCTGCATCAACACACACCCAATACCAACTCTCGAAGCATCACAATACATGGTATATGAACCTGAAGCTAATGGCAAAACTAACACTGGAACTGTGGTCAAGGCTGTCTTGAGCTTCTGAAAGCTCTCCTGATACTCGTCCGACCACATGAATAGAGAACCCTTTTGAGTCAAATTGGTCAAGGGCGATGTGATAGATGAAAATCCCTGAACAAACCGGCGTAACCCGCCAAACCAAGAAAGTTGCGGATCTCTGTGGCTGAGGACGGTCTGGGCCAACTCTAAACCGCCTCTATCTTCTTCGGATCAACCTGAATACCCTCAATAGACACCACGTGCCCCAAGAAAGCCACTGAACTGAGCCAAAACTCACACTTGGAGAACATTGCATAAAGTTTCTCCTCCCTCAATCTCTGCAACACCACTCTCAAATGCTCCGCGTGCTCTTCCTGACTACGTGAATATACAAGAATATCATCAATGAAAACTATGACAAACGAGTCGAGATAAGGCCGGAACACGTTGTTCATCAAATGCATGAACGTTCTCGGGAATTGGTCAGCCCAAAAGACATCACCAAGAACTCATAATGACCATATCGGGTCCTGAAAGCTGTCTTAAGAATATACGAGTCCCTGATCTTCAACTGGTGATAACCTTGTTGATACCCAATTATTCCCCATATATATTTTTATGCAGAATACCTCCAAAATGGCATATGTATGCATATATAAGTATATCCAAGCGTTTCCTTTTTTGCTTAATTTTAAAGATTTTTAAATCAATTTATTTCCCTACTTTTATCCATAAAAATCCAATAATTATTTCTAAATTATCATTTTTGGTAATTCATTTGTTGAACTTTTATGTTTTTGCCAAAATATAGCTAAGGGATTTTTTGCATAATTATACAAATTTATTTAGTATTTTAAAGCTAAAGTGAATATAATTACAATATTAGCCTTTTAGGATTTAATTGCGTTTATATTCATAAAAAAATTAAGTCTGGTATTTTTATAGTTAATTATGTGTTAGAAATCATTTTAGTGTCTTTAATTTATTTCCAGAAATTATTTTATTATTTTTTATAAATCAAATAGGGAAAATTGGCTATTTAAATGTTAGCCCAATTTCATATCGATTATAGCCCAATTCTGACCCCAATTGAACTCAATTGAACCCCCGACCCAATTCCAATTTAATCGGACCCAAACCCATCTTCATAACCCGTCCACTTGCCCGTTTTAATCCAGACCGTCGATCATTCAGATCAACGGCCAATAACCACCCTTACCTTAATTAATTCCAAACTACCCCCTAAACCCTATCATTTCTCACAATACGCCGCCTCTGAATCCCTCCTCTCCTAAATCCTCTCTACAACAACCCCAAACCCTAGTCGCCGCCACCCTAAGCCACCCTAATCCATGGCCTTCCAAGGTCATCGGAGACCTATACCAGCCTTCCATGGCTTCTATGGGCTTGGTTCTGTGGTCTCATGACCAGACTTGGAAGGGACTTGGTCCAGTCTTTGCTCGATGACCTTTCTCCGGTCATCTCTAACTTTTCTCCGGCCAGCCATGGCCATTCGAGTCAGACCTTTGACTCTCCTATTTAGATCGGTAACTTTCAAGGCCTTTCTCGTTGCCTTTGGGTTCTTCTGAAACCCTAATCTCTAAGACCTTTTCGAATTCTTTCAGATCTACCTTAGATCCATGCTTGCCATAAGTTTTTAAGCATCTTCTCGAAGTTTCTTTAACTTTGCTTTCAAAAAAGACTCTTCATCTTTTCCGACTAGGGTTTTCCTTCAAGTTCTTCTTTTCAAAATCTTTTCTCTGATTTTTTATGTGTCTGTGATTCTAGTGTGTTTGTTCATGTTATTCTCCTATCTGAGTTAGCATATTGAAAACCCTAATTACTTTGGGTTCATTCGAGTTTCTGAGACTATTTGCTAGTATCTGTTTGATTTATCTGTTTATCATCTTTAAACTCGATTGTTGTTAAAACCCTAATTTCTTTGGGGTTCATTCGAGTTCTGAAATTATTTGTTAGATAAGTATTTGTTTTGTTAAGTTCTTGTTCGATTTATTTGATTATCATCTTTTAAGCTTGACTGTTGTTGAAGAAAACCTATGTCTTTGGGCTTGAAACTGTTCGTTTGAATACCTGACTCGATTTGAAAGTTCCTTGTTTCAGAACCTCTCTTCTTTATGTGATTCCTCTAATTCTGGGTTTTTACTATCATTAAAACTCAACTATGCTTGAAACCCTAACTTTTCAAAAGGTTTCTCATTTGTTACTGTGAGACCCTTTGCATGCTTCTGATACTCTATCTTTTCTTCACTATTGATTCAATGTGACTTGACCTTCTGGACTATCATGCTTCGATTGTTTGCTATCTACTGTACTTTGTGCTACTATTGCATGTTGTTTCTTTTGCCAATAGGTTTGGCCTTGCATGTCTATTGTTTGTGCACTCTATTTATATGCCGAGGTTCCTTCTTTGATTGATTTTCAATCTTGGGACTGATTTCAAAACTCTTCTTTTTGTGAACTCTAATTTCACTCGCCTATTAAAGTAATTGATCCCTTTCCTTATTTTGCCTTGCTGAATCTGCTTCCAAAATAAGTATATTTCTGTACTTAGACTCGATTGCTTACTTAACGTTTTACTACTTCTTTTATGGCAATGATCAGTCTACCTACAAACTGATTTTCTTTCCTTATTTTGAATCTGTTAGCCCCGCTAAACAAGTGATTCCTCAATTAATAAGGAATCACTTGGTTGATTGATTCTGACCATTGATTGTTTCCATATTTGTATTGAACTTTAGTTATTACCTTATTTCTCATATGTTTTCAAAACTATAAATACCCACCTTCTCTTCTTTCAAAGACACGAACACAAGGAATAAAATACTTGAGTTCAGACACACACTCCACTAAAATATCTCTCTTTTCTCTGTTGTTACTTGTGTTGCTGCCTTTCCTAGCCGGCTGAAAGCCAAGGCTGGGCTGTGGGAAGCTTGCTTACTTTTTTCTCTCTGCATTTGCATCTTTACAGGTATGTTCTAACTAATTTTCAGAATCAACAACAACATATTTCTTTACTATTTCCTTTACTCTTGTTGGTTTCCTGCCTGTGTTTAATTAAATTCCATTACTAAGCATGTTGTAATCTCCCCTTTTCAATTCTGAATCAATGCTTTCTTGTGTATGAATTCTGTCAGTCACTTATGAGTCCTAAACCCCCATATCCCCTATGTGTTTGGTATCTTTGGTTGGTTTAGGGCGTGACAACATTGGACATTGCTGTGCATAACCCAAACCTGATCCCCCAGGGGTCATAACCTCCATATCCCCTCTATATGTTGTGTGTTCTGGTTGGTTTATGGGCATGCCAGCACCATTTATTGTTGTGCAAGCCCAAACCTGATCCTTGCCAAAGGATATATGCTTTTTGCAATATATTCCCAAACCCCTGACCCCCTTTGTATGAAAAAAATGTTAATTTTGTGCTTACTATTACTGTTTTCCCATCACCCTTTACCCCTCTCCTTTCTCCACTCAGTTTTAAATCTCTATTCCTACACTTCCACCATATTCTTAAACTTAAGTTCTGCCCCTCTTGTGTGATCATTGCCTTGGGACCCATGAGCTCCCTCTGAACTTGGACACATAAGGGCTGGCCCTTCCACACTGCAGTCATCTCTATCTGGTTCTGCAAACTTGGGTGTAAGCACTGCCCGGGGTCCTTTGAGACCCTTAGGGAACTCTGACACACCGGGTCTGAGAAAGGCTTTGAAACATGGCATTTTGAGGTGGTTTATTCCCTATCTCAGAGAGGAAGTCAAGAATCAGGCTTCCTCTGGTTGTAACTTCTTTTATTTTATATTTTTTGATGTAATTCATTATTTCTGGTTTGTAATAATTTGTAATAAACACTCGGGGTTGGCTAGTGGAAAAGGGATGGGTGATTATGCATGCTCAACGTTAGAAAACATGCTTATAGTATTTGTGTTCTAAATGATTCAATTCTGTATTTTAGAAAGCATGCCTATAGGACTGGTTTTAAATCTTGTGTGTTCAATTCTGCATTTAGACACCATGTCTATAGGATTTATCTTAAATTCTGCATGTTCAACTTCACATTTAGATAACCTGCCTATAAGACTTGTTTAAAATTCTGCACGTTTGTTACCACTTAGACACCATGCTCTCGGATCTAAACGGTTATAAGCAGATATCATGTTCATAATGCATAGAAATCATGCCTATATGAATTTCCAAGTAAAAATCCTGCTTGTTTCCACTCCACGTTCAATTAGATATCATGTCTATAGGGATTAAATCGGCAACTAGATACCATGCATATAGGGGTTAAAATCAGCAATATTAGATATCATGTCTATAGGAATAAAAATTAGCAATAGTGGATACCATCATCTGCAAAATCTGAAACTAGTCTAATTAAAAATTAGTTTTATTCTAAACCAGTTTTTTAAGTAGCCTAATCTCCTTATTTAACGATTAGCAAGCATGCCTGTAGGATCTCAAACTGTTCGCTTTTAAATTTGTTGCTGCTTCGCCACACTCTGAATCAATAATAGATTCCATGTTCATAAGATCTTACCCAAACACTTAGGCAAGCCTTAGGTAATAACAACAAATAAGACTGAGCCCGTTTCTGTTAACTAGTAATTGCTACAACCGGCAGGCAGGCCTGATTCGGACTTCTTGTCTGAGTTACGTAATAAATTAGTCTGTTTCAACAACTCAAAATCCCCTTAGTATTTTTTAGATTCAGACCTTGATTGTTGTTTGAGTCATGCTATTTGATTGCTTTGTTTGAGGAGGTATACATGAGCCTTCAGTGTTTTCTGTGCTTCCCCCTTTAATGTGCATTCCTATGTGTTTTGTATGTCGCCTTAGCTTTTTCACCTTTGAAACTTCAAAGTCAGCCTAATATCCCTCCCCTTTAGGAATAGTAGTCCTAAGTGCCTCCGGGACTGATAGGAAAGGGACGGGTAATAGCATGCAATAGGGTCGAGACCAATCCGCGCTTTAGTACCTTAACGGGGTGGGAAGGGTAGATATGGATATGATGACCAGTGCGCTAATACCACATGTAGACCCTCTTTTGAGGAGTGATTACCGGGTATTGCATTGATGTGATCCATATTACAAATAAACCTAGGACCTCCCCCTCCTCTTTCCTTTTTATTTTACAAAATTGTAACTTCTTTTTCAAAAATCAGCCTTTTAATGTTTGCTATTTCAAGCTTTGTTTTACTTTCAAACATTTGTGTATTAAAATCCCCTCTTATTTGAGCCTTATATGTTTACATGTTAATTTCACCAAATTCACAAAGAACTATCTGGTCGGGAACCACACTAGTGGATCCTGAGGGATCCCTAACACCTTCCCCTTAGGATAATTTCAAGCCCTTACCCTATCTCTGGTTATCAAGCAAACTTAGAAGTGAACCTTGTAGGTGTCCTAATGCACCATAAATCATTAGGTGGCGACTCTTCAAATGCAAAACCCAGTTCCTAAAAGAAACTAGTTGCCCTATACCCAAAATATCATAAACCCGATCTCCCGATGCAAAGAGGGGAAAAAGGGGGCACGACGGCATGGCGACTCTGCTGGGGATATTAGGCTTTTACCATTTCAGATTGTTCTTGTGAATTTGTACCTTCCCTTTATATGCAATTACTTGTTTAAATTCCTTTAAGCGTTTAATATTTTTTCCAAGGCAAAACTGACTTATATTCTTCGTTTCTTTTCTTTATTGCTGCTTTAAATTATAAATTATTGTATTTACTGCTTTCTTAACATGCAAATACGTGACAACATGCTTTTTAGTCATGCTCAACATCATATTCCACTCGTGCCAAACAAATACCATAGCAACGCTTATAATGAGTGGTTGCGCTCTTCCTATATTATGACCCCCTAAATTCGGAAAGGCATATTTGCGGTAAAACCAGTCGATCAACGGTGTAGTCGACGGTTCCGTGCCTTCCTCCTTGAGTTGTCCGCTCAAGGGTACCAGTCTAAAACCCCATAGAAACCTTACTCTATTTAAATTGTGCATGCATCATGGTCAAACCTAGTCGGGTCAGTTATGTTGTCACATAATGATCCTTTAATATAGACTTGTCCAAAGTCCACTGGTTTCCTCTAAACCCAAACAGACATCATCACGTTCTATGCATTTATTTGGAGAACTAAAATGCATCATGCTAATTGTTGGTATTAAATAGTCGAGTCTGGTGGGGGTAAGGGCCTAACCTTATTTGCCTTGCAGAAATAGGCACGAAGTCCCTAGATTCGGCATGGTCACCAACATCTATCCAAGGTTGCTAAGCTGGTGGAAGGATCTTCATTCTAGTGATCAAACTCTCGTCCGAAAATATCTTGGAAATCTACCATCCCTTCTGGAGATCCAACCTAACAACACGATCATAGAAGCTGCTACACTGTTTTGGGATTGTGAAAGGGTTGTATTCCGCTTTGGGGACATTGAAATGACACCCCTGCTAGAGGAGATAGGAGGATTGGCCAATCTAGTCTGGGAGACTCCGGGTCTGCTGATGCCTGAGAACCGTAAAGGCAGGGGTTTCCTCAAAATGACGGGTTTAAAGAAGAATCCAGAGTTGACATGCTTGAAAGAATCCTACATCCCTTTTGACTATCTATACGAAAGGTACGGTCACAGCGAATCCTACCGTACCTACCTTGACGAGTTTGCCATTACATCCTTGGGGCACATTCAACGAAGGGTCTCCGTATTTATGTTTTGTTTCGTGGGGCTGATCGTGTTTCCAATGAAGAAAGCAAGGATCCACACCAGGCTAGCCATGGTAGCTAAAACCCTTATGGAAGGGATTAGTGGGCAACCATTCAGCATCATGCCCATGATCACTGCGGACATATACCGAGCCTTGGAGAAGTGTCAACAAGGTGCAAAACACTTCGAAGGCTGCAATTTATTACTTCAACTCTGGCTTATGGAGCATCTCCAAAGGGGTGAATACCGATAAGAGATTCAGAGAAGGGACCGAGATGATCACATCGCCTTCCATCATCCAAAGCGAATGAATTACATGCCCAATATGTTCGCTCAGCCAGAAGATGCCAAATGATGGGTAGAGCTATTTAATAACCTAACCGAATAACAGGTCCAGTGGATGTTCGAGTGGTTTCTGATCGAGGAATTCATCACCCGATCCAGAAATACACCTTTTCTGATGTTGATCGGTCTGAGGGGAACATATCCTTACGTCCCTCTCCGAGTCATGAGACAAGCCGGTAGAAAGCAAGTTATACCCAGGGTCGACAAGATGAGTCATTTCCGAGCTAACTTCCAGGATGATGATAGTCCTTACAAATGACAAGCTCAGCATATATGGCATTGCAAGATCATAATGGGGAGAGATACCATCAGCCAGACAGGTATCATGCTGGTTGCACTCCTTTTGGTTGGAAGACAATCATGATGGTCTGGGCCAGCTAGGGTTTGCCCGAGGTCACAGAATCATAGATGAAAGGGCCGAGACACAAGTCAAATATAACCAACTGCGCAAAATGATCCGGGAGTACGAAAGCGAGCACCGCAAAATAAAAGAGTCCAACCAGAAGCTGATTGAGGAATGGAAGGACATGGCTTTCAGTGCCAACAAGCGACTGGGATACTTGGAGCGAGGCATAGTGAAGTTGGAGAGAAAGTTTCTCAAAAGGGTCGAACATTGCCAAAATGCTGAAGGAACCGAAGGCGGACACCTAGCCAGGGCCTACCTATTGCTGGGACTTCGCGAGTTGGGAAAGCTGTTCGACGGAGCTAGGGATGCCGAATCTGGGGGAGGTCCTTCTGGGACCAAGTAGACAGGAGTTTTTCTTTTCGCTTTATAAAATGTAATAAGGCCAATGGCCATTACTGATTTTCATTTCCTGTTTATTTAGTGTCAATTTGGGATTCGACTATTTTTATCAATAAAATGAGGCATTTAGCATCCTAAGTTCTCCAAATCAATTTGTCGCTAGGCCTACCTCGGGCACAACGAGGCTCCCAAATTAGGACACACAATATATTCCTGCGCTATGTGTTTAAATACTGCAACATTTTTTTATGACCCTCACTAACTTGGTTACCTTTTTGTTTTATTTTTGTTATTCCCCTCCCCAAAGGTTAGTTCGTGCAGTCTGGCAACATCATCCTATTCCACAAAATCCAAGGTCCCTCCACCAACTCCTCCTCTAAGTCCTGTTAAGAACAAGAACAAGGGCAAAATGGAAGATTTGAACATCAGAAAGGAGAACACAACAGCAGAGGCCATTTATGGCCATGGTATTCGGGTTCCCAATGAAAATGTGTCACAACTCAAGCAGAAATCGTTGAAGTTTCAAGAAGAGCTTGATCAGGTTCGGAATCTGGCCAACTTATCCTTCTCCCTCAGCACCCCAGACACCATCTTCCCCAACGGCCAAAATCCCACACCTCCACAAAAGCAACCAAATCATCCCATTGTTCCAACAAAGGACCAATGCAACACTTGCCACACTCCAAACAACAATCCATTACTCATTCCCGAACCACAAAACTCCGCAAATGACCATTTCCACACCCATACACCCGGCCACAACAACAATCCTATTTACGTGGAGACCGTGCCACTCTCCACCCAACCTATATCTTGCACCCCTGAGTCCAAGGAAAAGGATCTACTCATCAGAAACTTGGCTGAAGAGCTTAAGAAACTAACTAGCCGAATCCAAGGCGTCGAAGGAAGTAAAGGTATCGAAGGGTTGAACTATGAAGATCTCTGCATACAACCAGATGTCGAACTGCCAGAGGGGTACAAACCTCCCAAGTTCGAGATGTTTGACGGTACAGGCGATCCAAGGGTCCATCTGAGAACATACTGCGACAAGCCGGTCGGGGTAGGAAAGGACGAAAGGATCCGCATGGAACTATTTATGAGGAGTCTGAAAGGAGATGCACTATCCTGGTACATCAGCCAGGAACCTAAGAAATGGTCAAGTTGGGTAGCTATGGCCTCTGATTTCATGGACAGGTTCAGATTTAACACAGAAAATGCGCCGGATGTATTCTACATTCAGAATCTGAAGAAGAAGCCTACATAAACATTTCACGAGTATGCTACTCGCTGGAGGTCGGAAGCTGCTAAGGTCAGACCTGCCTTAGAGGAGGAACAGATGAACAAATTCTTTGTCCGGGCTCAGGACCCGCAGTATTACGAATGGCTAATGATGATTGAAAGTCATAAGTTTTCCGACATCATCAAGCTGGGAGAACGAATTGAAGAAGGTATCAAAAACGGCATAGTTACAAACTTCGAGGCCTTACAAGCCACAAATAAGGCCTTGCAGTCTGGTGTGTGTCTAAGAAGAGAGACGTGGGGGCCGTAATGGTTGCACAAAGGACCAACTCTCCCCTAAAATACCAAACCTACCCTATACCTCCACTTACATATCAGTCAGCTCCAAACTACCAAGTACCCACCTACCAAGCCCCAGCACCAACTTATCAGTCACCTCCACCTCCCACATATCAGCCTACCTCGCCCAGATATTCCCAACCCGCATATGTCTACCAAACTTACAATGCCCAACCATCTCATTACCAATCACCCCACGCACGCCAAAACTTTCCTAGGTCCCGACCTAATTTTGATCGGAGGCCTCCAAAACAATACACAGCCATTGCCGAACCCATTGATCAGTTATATGAGAGACTCAAAACCGCCGGTTATGTCACCCCCATCCCTGCTTCAACCCCTGAGAATCCTTCTCAGTGGATTAACCCAAATAAATCTTATGCATACCATTCCGGCATGAAAGAACACACCATTGACGAATGTCTCTCTTTAAAAGACAAGATACAACCCTTAATTGATAACAAGGTCATTGTAGCGAAGGAAGCCGCTCTGAATGTCCGCAACAACCCCTTACCAGACCACAAAGGCGGGGGTGTTCACATGATTGAAATAGAGGATGATTGGGATCCCGAAGGATCCATCGGGTTGATATCGAAAGGTGATGATCCAAAAAAGCCAGCAGTTACTCTCAACCCCATCATAGTCCAGATTCAACAGTCCGAGGTCACTGAGGTAGATGTGTCTATCCCTCTTGAGTTTGAGGCACCGCCATCAACAAAAACTCCAGCACCATTTGAGGTTGCAGTTTTGCCACCCAAAGAACATGTCCCATTTGAAGTAAAGGTAGCCGCACCGATTTCAGTGGTGATGACCACCATGCCGTCATTCCATACAAAAGTTATACCTTGGGATTATACAGCCGAGGCTAGGAGGAAAGGCAAAGTCAGGTTCGAAGAGACTATTGCAGCATAGGGTATGACAAGGACCGGAAGAGTCTATACCCCGGAACACTGGCTGAGTCGAGCAACCAAGCTTCCAACCGACCACTCATCATTAAAACAGGTCCAGATGACCTTTGGAGGAAGATACAGGCCAAGGAGTATTCGTTCATCGACCAGCTAAACAAAACACCAGCGCAGATATCTATCCTCTCATTGCTGCAGAATTCCAAGACACACAAAAATGCTTTGTTGAAGGTGCTGAGTAAGGCATACGTGCCAAGTAACATCATTGGCGGAGAAATGGCCAACATGGTGGGACGAGTATTAGAAAGCCATAAAATCACCTTCTATAAGGACGAGCTGCCGCCTGAAGGGTTGTGTTACAACAAAGCCTTGCATATCACCGTGCAATACGAAGACTACTTCATCACTAGGATCCTGATCGATGGGGGTTCCAGCCTTAACATATGTCCATTGATAACACTCAAGAAGCTGGGTAAAGAACTGCACGAGATAAAAGAAGGAGCAATCAATGTGAAAGCTTTCGACGGGTCTCATAGGTCCACCATCAGTGAGATTAGCCTGTGTCTGCAGATGGGACCGACTTGGTTCGAGGTCGACTTTCAAGTGATAGATGTGCCAGAATCCTACAACCTGCTGCTAGGGCATCCCTGGATTCATGCTGTGGGGGTTGTGGCTTCAATACTACATTAGGCCGTAAAATTTGAATGGAATCACTAAGAAGTGATCATTCACGGTGATGGCAGCAATCCTATATACAATCGTCAGACCGTTCTGGCGATAGGGGGAAGAAGAAAGCTAGGCGGAGAGACCTACCACCATATCGAGCGAGTCAATGCTGTAGACAAAGATAAATGGTAGGACAACAAGATCGAGAGTATATTGAATTGGAGTGGGTACGAACCTGGCAAGGGGCTCGGCAAGAACCTCCAGGGGATTGCTAAGCCCATACAACTCAAGAAACACGGTACTACTTTCGATCTGGGATACGAGTACACTTGGGAAGAATTCAACAACTGGTCGCCACCTTGGCGCGGTCCTTACTATCTACTGGAACAGCCAATACCGCCTTTGGAGCAAACCTTCCAACAGGCTGACATTGGTTATGGGACAGACGAAGAAGAAGCACTTGCTACGGTGAAGAACTTGTTCCTAGAAGACAATGACATGGACTGTTGTGTTGTTCTCGAGGAGGGGGGGAGGAAGGTCCTTCCATACAAGCTGTGAGTAGAGGAGCATACCTCAACAATTGGACCATCAGGACCACCAGAGCCCCGCGAGCCTCGGGGTAGCAAGGCTAAAACAAGCATCATGCACTGTTTTTATTTTTACTAGATGATTTTTCTTTTTCGCATTTTGATTTCCGTAATAAGATCTTCAATGTTCAAAACAGCTATGAAATTCATAAAAGCATTTCGATTTTTTCTTATGAATCAACACTCATTATTATTTTTCTCTCATTACTTTACTTACATAGCATTACTATTACTTATCTTGATGAACCAATGAATGTGACATGCAATGAGACAACGTAACAAACGGACATTAATTCAGAAGAAGATGACATACCAGAGGAGATCGTCAAAGAAGTTGAGAACTTTGAGAACAGACCTAAGTCCAACCTGGACGAGACAGAAATTGTTAACCTGGGAGATGCAGAAAATGTCAAGGAAACACGAATCAGCGTTCACTTGTCGCCGTTAGAAAAGAAGGAATACACAGAATTTCTAAAGGAATATGAGGACATATTCGCCTGGTCATATGATGACATGACTGGTCTAAGTACATCTATTGTGGCCCATAAACTGCCAACTGATCCGACATGTCCGCCGGTAAAGCAGAAGCTCAGGAAGTTCAAGCCAGATATAAGTTTGAAAATCAAAGAAGAAGTCACTAAGCAAGTCAAAGCTAAGGTTCTCAGTGTGGTAGAGTATCCAACATGGTTAGCCAATATTGTACCAGTACCAAAGAAGGACGGGAAGGTAATAGTTTTGTCGATTACCGGGATCTCAACCGGGCCAGTCCGAAAGATGACTTCCCCTTGCCAAATATACACATGTTGCTCGACAATTGCGCCAAACACCAGCTACAGTCATTCGTAGATTGCTTCGCCGGTTATCATCAGATCTGGATGGATGAGGAAGACGCTGAGAAAATGGCTTTCATTACGCCGTGGGGAATATATTGTTACAAAATGATGTCGTCCGGCCTGAAGAATGCAGGGGCCACCTACATGAGGGCCATGACTACCATTTTTCACGATATGATACACAAAGAAATTGAGGTATATGTGGATGATGTTATCATCAAGTCCAAGAGGCCACTGATCACATGGAAGATTTGAGGAAGTTCTTCAACAGATTATGAAGGTACAACTTGAAACTGAATCCCGCAAAGTGTGCATTTGGGGTTCCCGCTGGCAAATTGCTGGGATTTATTGTGAGTCGCCGAGGAATAGAACTGGATCCATCAAAGGTCAAAGCCATTCAAGAACTCCCACCGCCAAAGAACAAGAAGGACGTGCTTAGCTTCCTAGGAAGACTTAACTATATCAGCCGGTTCATAGCACAGTCCACGATTATCTGTGAGTCAATCTTTATGATGTTGAAGAAGGACGCCGCTACCAAATGGACCGATGACTGCCAAAAGACCTTCGACAGAATCAAGGAATACTTGTCAACACCACCAGTCATGGTCCCGCCCGAGCCAGGTAGACCCCTATTACTCTACATCGCAGTACTAGATGGAGCCTTCAATTGCGTTTTGGGGAAGCATGATGAAACAGGGAGAAAGGAACAAGCCATTTACTACCTCAGCAAGAAGTTCACTCCCTACGAAGCTCGGTATTCTTTTTTGGAACGCACCTGCTGTGCTTTGACTTGGGTAGCTCAGAAGCTGAGACATTACTTCTGTGCCTATACCACGTATCTCATATCAAGGACGGATCCTTTAAAGTACATCTTTTAGAAGCCTATGCCCACTGGCAAGCTAGACAAGTAGCAAATCCTGCTGAGTGAATTTGACATTGTTTACGTAACTCAGAAGGCGGTCAAAGGGCAAGCACTGGTAGACCACCTTGCTGAAAACCCCGTGGATGGAAAATATGAACCTTTGAAAACATATTTTCCCGATGAAGAGGTATCATTCATAGGAGAAGACATTGCAGACTCCTATGACGGTTGGAGAATGTTCTTCGATGGAGCAGCAAACTTCAAAGGAGTTGGCATAGGAGCAGTCTTAGTATCAGAAACCGGTCAGCATTATCCGGTGTCCGCCAAACTCAGGTTCCCGTGCACCAACAACATGGCTGAATACGAAGCTTGCATCTTAGGGCTTAAAATGGCTATTGACATGAACATTCAAGAATTGCTAGTGATCGGAGATTTAGATTTACTCATACATCAGGTACGAGAAGAATGGGCAACCAAGAATTCCAAGATCCTCCCGTATATGCATCATGTACAGGAATTAAGAAAAAGGTTCACAAAGACGGAATTCTAACATGTCCCCAGAGTCCAAAATGAGTTCGCCGATGCATTGGCTACCCTATCATCTATGATACAACATCAAGACAAGAATTTCATTGATCCCATTCTCGTAAAGATCCATGATCAGCCAGCTTATTGTGCCCAGGTTGAAGAAGAGGCAGACGGAAAGCCTTGGTTTCATGACATCAAGGAATATTTGGCAAAGGGAGAATACCCAGAGCTTGCCAATCATACTCAGAAACGCACACTGCGAAGATTGTCCAACAACTTCTTCCATAGCGGAGGAATCCTGTATAGGAGGACTCCTGATTTGGGACTACTAAGGTGTGTCGACGCAAAGGAAGCATCCAGGCTACTAGAGGAAATTCATGTTGGGACATGTGGTCCACATATGAATGGTTTTGTCTTAGCAAAGAAGATACTCCGAGATGGTTACTTTTGGATGACTATGGAAACAGACTGCATCCAGTATGTCCGGAAATGCCATCGCTGTTAGATACATGCAGACATGATAAAGGTACCTCTGAGCGAGCTCAACACAACAAACTCACCATGGTCGTTCGCCGCCTAGGGAATGGACGTTATTGGACCAATTGAGCATGCCGCTTCCAACAGACACAGGTTCATCCTAGTGGGAATTGACTATTTTACCAAGTGGGTCGAAGCAGCATCTTACAGAGCAGTGATTAAGAAAGTCATGGCAGATTTTGTTCGCGACTGCATTGTTTGCCGATTCGGGATTCCAGAGTCAATTATTACTGATAATGGCTCCAGCCTCAACAGCGACTTGATGAAAGCTATGTGTGAAACCTTCAAGATCAGACACAAGAATTCTACAGCCTACATGCCTCAAATGAACGGAGCTGTGGAAGTCGCCAACAAGAATATCAAGAAAATATTGAGGAAAATGATAGAGAAGCATAAATAGTGGCACGAGAAGTTATCATATGCTCTGTTAGGGTGTCGCACCACAGTCCACACATTAACTGGGGCAACCCCCTATATGCTGGTTTATGGTACCGAAGCCGTCATTCCCTCCGAAGTAGAAATTCCTTCCTTAAGGATCATACAGGAAGCTGAGCTCGACAATGCAGAATGGGTGAAGAGTCGTTACGAGCAGCTAGCTCTCATAGATGGAAAAAGAATGAACGCAGTTTGTCATGGTCAACTCTATCAGAACAGAATGACCAGAGCCCAACAAGAGAGTCAAGCCCCGACAGTTCACCCCAGGGCAGCTGGTATTAAAGATAATTTTTCTGCATCAAGACGATGCCAAAGCGAAGTTCTCTTCCAACTAGCAGGGTGCGTACATGGTTCACCGGGTTTTGACAGGAGGAGCCCTCATACTTGCAGAGATGGACGGAAAGATCTGGCCAAAGCCGATTAGTTCAGATGCAGTCAAGCGTTACTATGTGTAATCTTTATGTTTTCCCTATATGATGTAAATTGAACTACACCTGACCTGATTCCCGCTTAAGAGGGGATACGTAGGCAGCCTATGGGTTCGGTCACAATTCAATAAAAATTTCATTTCCCCCGAAATTGGAAACTGGGGAAAAATTTTGAGGACCCTCAAAATTCCGAAGTAATTTCAGCCGATCGTCGCACAAGCAGTTAGAAACGTCAACCCATCAAACTGGGGCAGAATTTTGAGGAGGACCCTCAAAATTCTATAGTAGGAGAGGTTGCAATGTCTCGAACCACATCATAGTCGTCGGTTCATCTAAAAACTGTTTTAATTTATGTCATACTTTCACAAAATCATGCGTGTTTATTTATTGAAACTGCTTCATTTAGCAATGCTACCCCAATGATACCGACAGTACCACTAGATCAAAGCCGAGCAGATCAGGCAAAGCCAGGGGGATGCGAACTAACCTTCACCTTTACAAAACTCATGATTTTTCTTTGGATGTAGGCACCAGGATTACGAAATCAGTGAACACACTGTACGTCCATATAACAAACATTGTTCAAGAACATGATTCTCCAAACCATTGCACTTACCAACATCTGCTATCAGCATGCACCCATAATGTTCCGTATGTCACAATGCTCCCAGTGATTACCACGCCGCAATCTGCTGTTAACTAAGAAACTCTATTGCCATTTGCTATTTTATTTCTTGCATGAGGCTACTATTCTGCCTTCCAACTTGCATAAGGATACTATTCTGCCTTCCGAGGTTAAGCTCTACCTCTATCTGCATTTGCATTGCATAAGGCTACTATTCTGCCTTCCAACCTACATAAGGCTACTATTCTGCCTTCCAACTTGCATAAGGCTACTATTCTGCCTTCCGAGGTTAAGCTCTACCTCTATCTGCATTTGCATTGCATAAGGCTACTATTCTGCCTTCCAACTTGCATAAGGCTACTATTCTGCCTTCCGAGGTTAAGCTCTACCTCTATCTGCATTTGCATTGCATAAGGCTACTATTCTGCCTTCCAACTTGCATAAGGCTACTATTCTGCCTTCCGAGGTTAAGCCCTACCTCTATCTGCATTTACTTTGCACGGCTGAAGATCGCCACATTGCACGGCTGAAAGATTGCCACATTGCACGGCTGAAAGATTGCCACATTGCATGGCTGAAAGATCACCACATTGCACGGCTGAAAGATCGCCACATATTACATTTGCATAGCTGAAAGATCGCCACATTGCACGGCTGAAAGATCGCCACATATTACATTTGCATGGCTGAAAGATCGCCACATTGCACGGCTGAAAGATCGCCACATGCTACGACATCCTGCATGGGCTGAAATATCACCAACTTATCCAAAGGCATCATCGTTCGGAGGCACCATCCTCATAGCCCGAGAACACCATGTCATGGCCTGAGGATCCCTTTCAATCTTTTGCACATCATTATTCAAAGGCATCATGGTTCGGAGGCACCATTTTTCATTGCCCGAGAACATCATTTCATAGCCTGCTAATCCTTTATTACACGCTTCATGGCCCTGGACATCATGGTCTAAAGACGTCATCATAACCGTCCGAAGACAACATTCATGGTCCGACGGGAATTTGCATCATGTCTAAATTTACGCACAATATATGTTGGTATTACTTATTTGCATGTAAAACCGGCAAGCAGCAGCCGTCCCGGTAGCAACGTTCCCGCTCCGGTGCCCGTAGCTACATCAGACCTAACTACTCCCGTAAGCCTTTCATTCAACCTGACCGAAACATTACGTCCGTTCTTGGAAAGTACCTGTCGGCATACTACGCCGACGGATCCTGAACTACATATGGCCTGATTCCTGTAAAACCATGGATATGTAGGTAGCTGAGAAGCCAGGGCACGGCCATCTTCTTCAAACTGTTTCGTTCGGTCAAAATTTGGCCATCATATCTTTACCCGACAACTCTTTCATCTTTCCCGGGTAAAGAGGGGCAGCTGTTGATACCCAATTTTTTCCCATATATATTTTTATGCAGAATACCTTCAAAATGGCATATGTATTCATATATAAGTATATCCAATCGTTTCCTTATTTTTCCTTAATTTTAAAGATTTTTAAATCAATTTATTCCCCAACTTTTATCTATAAAAATCTAATAATTATTTCTAAATTATCATTTTTGGTGATTCATTTGTTGAACTTTTATGTTTTTGCCAAAATATAGCTAAGGGAGTTTTTGCATATTTTTACAAATTTATTTAGTATTTTAAAGCTAAAGTGCATATAATTGCAATATTAGCCTTTTTAGGATTTAATTGCATTTATATTTATAAAAAAATTAAGTCTGGTATTTTTTATAATTAATTATGTGTTAGAAATCATTTTAGTTTTAATTTATTTCCATTAATTATTTTATTATTTTTTATAAATCAAATAGGGAAAATTGGCTATTTAAATGTTAGCCCAATTTCATTTCGATTATAGCCCAATTTTGACCCCAATTGAAACCCCGACCCAATTCCAATTTAATCCGACCCAAATCCATCTTCATAACCCGTCCACTTGCCCGTTTTAATCTAGGGCATCGATCATTCAGATCAACGGCCAATAACCACCTTTACCTTAATTAATTCCAAACTACCGCCTAAACCCTATCATTTCTCACAATACGCCGCCTCTGAATCCCTCCTCTCCTAAATCCTCTCTACAACAACCCCAAACCCTAGCCGCCGCCACCCTAAGCCACCCTAATCCATGGCCTTCCAAGGTCATCGAAGACCTATTCCAGCCTTCCATGGCTTCTATGGGCTTGGTTCTGTGGTCTCATGACCAGACTTGGAAGGGACTTGGTCCAGTCTTTGCTCGATGACCTTTCTCCGGTCATCTCTGACCTTTCTCCGGCCAGCCGTGGCCATTCGAGTCAGACCTTTAACTCTCCTGTTTAGATACGTAACTTTCAAGGCCTTTCTCGTTGCTTTTGGGTTCTTCTAAAACCCTAATCTCTAAGACCTTTTCGACTTCTTTCAAATCTACCTTTGATCCATACATGCCATAAGTTTTTAAGCATCTTCTCGAAGTTTCTTTAACTTTGCTTTCAAAAAAAGACTCTTCATCTTTTCCGACTAGGGTTTTCCTTCAAGTTCTTCTTTTCAAAATCTTTTCTCTGATTTTTATGTGTCTGAGATTCTACTGTGTTTGTTCATGTTATTCTCCTATCTGAGTTAGCATATTGAAAACCCTAGTTACTTTGGGTTCATTCGAGTTTCTGAGACTATTTGCTAGTATCTGTTTGATTTATCTGTTTATCATCTTTGGGGTTCATTCGAGTTCTGAAATTAACGTTAGATAAGTGTTTGTTTGGTTAAGTTCTTGTTCGATTTATTTGATTATCATCTTTTAAGCTTGACTGTTGTTGAAGAAAACCTATGTCTTTAGGCTTGAAACTGTTCGTTTGAATACCTGACTCGATTTGAAAGTTCCTTGTTTCAGAACCTCTCTTCTTTATGTGATTACTCTAATTCTGGGTTTTTACTATCTTTAAAACTCGACTATGCTTGAAACCCTAACTTTTCAAATGGTTTCTCATTTCTTACTATGAGACCCTTTGAATGCTTCTGATACTCTATCTTTTCTTCACTATTGATTCAATGTGACTTGACCTATTGGACTATCATGCTTCGAATGTTTGTTATCTACTGAACTTTGTGCTACTATTGCATGTTGTTTCTTTTGCCAATAGGTTTGGCCTCGCATGTCTATTGTTTGTGCACTCTATTTATATGCCGAGGTTCCTTCTTTGATTGATTTTCAATCTTGGGACTGATTTCAAAACTCTTCTTTTTGTGAACTCTAATTTCACTTGCTTGTTAAAGTAATTGATCCCTTTTCTTATTTTGCCTTGCTGAATCTGCTTCCAAAATAAGTATATTTCTGTACTTAGACTCGATTGCTTACTTAATGTTTTACTACTTCTTTTGTGGCAATGATCAGTCTACCTACAAACTGACTTTCTTTCCTTATTTTGAATCTGTTAACCCCGCTAAACAAGTGATTCCTTAATTAAAGAGGAATCACTTGGCTGATTGATTCTGACCATTGATTGTTTCCATGTTTGTATCGAACTTTAATTTTTACCTTATTTCTCATATGTTTTCGAAACTATAAATACCCACCTTCTCTTCTTTCAAAGACACAAATACAAGGAATAAAATACTTGAGTTCAGACACACACTCCACTAAAATCTCTCTCTTTTCTCTGTTGCTACTTGTGTTGCTGCCTTACCTAGCCGGCTGAAAGCCAAGGCTGGGCTGTGGGAAGCTTGCTTACTTTTTTCTCTCTACATTTGTATCTTTACAGGTATGTTCTAACTAATTTTCAGCATCAACAACAACATGTTTCTTTACTATTTCCTTTACTCTTGTTGGTTTCCTGCCTGTGTTTAATTAAATTCCATTACTAAGCATGTTGTAATCTCCCCTTTTCAATTCTGAATCAATGCTTTCTTGTGTATGAATTCTGTCAGTCACTTATGAGTCCTAAACCCCCATATCCCCTACGTGTTTGGTATCTTTGGTTGGTTTAGGGCATGACAACATTGGACATTGCTGTGCATAACCCAAACCTGATCCCCCAGGGGTCATAACCTCCATAGCCCCTCTATATGTTGTGTGTTCTGGTTGGTTTATGGGCATGCCAGCACCATCTATTGTTGTGCAAGCCCAAACCTGATCCTTGCCTAAGGATATATGCTTTTGCAATATATTCCCAAACCCCTGACCCCCTTTGTATGAAAAAAATGTTAATTTTGTGCTTACTATTACTGTTTTCCCATCACCCTTTACCCCTCTCCTTTCTCCACTCAGTTTTAAATCTCTATTCTTGCACTTCCACCATATTCTTAAACTTAAGTTCGGCCCCTCTTGTGTGATCCTTGCCTTGGGACCCATGAGCTCCCTCTGAACTTGGACACATAAGGGTTGGCCCTTCCACACTGCACTCATCTCTATCTGGTTCTTCAAACTTGGGTGTAAGCACTGTCGGGGGTCCTTTGAGACCTTTAGGGAACTCTGACACACCCGGGTCTGAGAAAGGCTTTGAAACATGGCATTTTGAGGTGGTTTATTCCCTAACTTAAAGAGGAAGTCAAGAATCAGGCTTCCTCTGGTTGTAACTTCTTTTATTTTATATTTTTTGATGTAATTCATTATTTCTGGTCAGTAATAATTTGTAATAAACATTCGGGGTTGGCTAGTGGAAAAGGGATGGGTGATTATGCATGCTCAAGGGTAGAAAACATGCTTATAGGATTTGTGTTCTAAATGATTCAATTCTGCATTTTAGAAAGCATGCCTATAAGACTGGTTTTAAATCATGTGTGTTCAATTCTGCATTTAGACACCATTTCTATAGGATTTATGTTAAATTCTGCATGTTCAACTTCACATTTAGATAACCTGCCTATAGGACTTGTTTAAAATTCTGCGCGTTTGTTACCACTTAGATACCATGCTCTAGGATCTAAACGGTTATAAGCAGATATCATGTTCATAATGCATAGAAATCATGCCTATAGGAATTTCCAAGTAAATATCCTACCTGTTTCCGCTCCACGTTCAATTAGATATCATGTCTATAGAGATTAAATCAGCAACTAGATATCATGCATATAGGGGTTAAAATCAGCAATATTAGATATCATGTTTATAGGAATAAAAACTAGCAATAGTGGATACCATCGTTTGCAGAATCTAAAACTAGTCTAATTAAAAATCAGTTTTATTCTGAACCAGTTTTTTAAGTAGCCTAATCTCCTTATTTAACCATTAGCAAGCATGCATGTAGGATCTCAGACCGTTCGCTTTTAAATTTGTTACTGTTTTGCCACACTCTGAATCAATAATAGATGCCATGTTCATAAGATCTCACCCAAGCACTTAGGCAAGCCTTAGGTAATAACAACAAATAAGACTGAGCCCGTTTCTGTTAACTAGTAATTGCTACAACCGGCAGGCAGGCCTGATTCGGACTTCTTGTCTGAGTTACGTAATAAATTGGTCTGCTTCAACAACTTAAAATCCCCTTAGTATTTTTTAGATTCAGACCTTGATTGTTGTTTGAGTCATGCTATTTGATTGCTTTGTTTGAGGAGGTATACATTAGCCTTCAGTGTTTTATGTGTTTCCCCCTTTAATGTGCAGTCCTGTGTGTTTTGTATGTCACCTTAGCTTTTTCACCTTTGGAACTTCAAAGTCAGCCTAATATCCCTCCCCTTTAGGAATAGTAGTCCCAAGTGCCTCCGGGACTGATAGGAATGGGATGGGTAATAGCATGTAATAGGGTCAAGACCAATCCACGCTTTAGTACCTTAACGGGGTGGGAAAGGTAGATATGGATATGATGACCAGTGCGCTAATACCACGTGTAGCCCCTCTTTTGAGGAGTGATTACCGGGTATTGCATTAATGTGATCCATATTACAAATAAACCTAGGACCTCCCCCTCCTCTTTCCTTTTTATTTTACAGAATTGTAACTTCTTTTTCAAAAATCAGCCTTTTAATGTTTGCTCTTTCAAGCTTTGTTTTACTTTCAAACATTTGTGTATTAAAATCCCCTCTTATTTGAGCCTTATCTGTTTACATGTTAATTGCACCAAATTCACAAAGAACTATCTGGCCGAGAACCACACTAGTTGATCCTGAAGGGTGCCTAACACCTTCCCCTTAGGATAATTTCAAGCCCTTACCCTATCTCTGGTTATCAAGCAAACTTAGAAGTGAACCTTGTAGGTGTCCTAATGCACCATAAATCATTAGGTGGCGACTCTTCAAATGCAAAACCCAGTTCCCAAAAATGTCATAAACCCGATCTCCCAATGCAAAGAGGGAAAAAAAAGGGGCGCGACAAACCTGAGCGGAGATCAATCTTGGAGAACACTCTCGCTCCTTGAAGCGGGTTGAATAAATCATCAATGCGAGGCAAGGGATACTTGTTCTTAACTGTTACTTTGTTCAATTGCCTATAATCAATGCACATTCTCATAGTGACATCCTTCTTCTCCTCTCTACGAGGCTGCGGCACATACTTCTCCAAAAAGAGAACGGAAAACTGCTGCCAGGTAAAGGGTGTTGCACCAACAGGCCTACGCCTCTCATAAGCCTCCCACCAAGTGAAGGCAGCTCCAGAAAACTGAAAAGTAGTGAAAGCGACCCCGCTGGTCTCAAGAATACCCATTGTACGAAGAATCCCCTGACAATTGTCCAAGAAACCCTGGGCATCCTCGTCCTCTGCACCACTGAAAGTCGGAGGCTAAAGTCTACCAAACCTCTCCAACCTGCGATGCTCGTCCTCTGTCATTGCAGGAGCTACATAGTCTTGAGCAGCTGTAACCGGCTGGGCTGGATGTGCCCCCAGCGTCTGAAGTCCCTGCACGACCTGCTCAGGTGTGCGAGCGACGGGAGTCTGAGTTCCTCCCCCGGCCTGAGAAGTAGCTGCGGCTGTAGTAACTGAGATCGCCTGATAGAATCTGAGCCAAGGCCTCCTAAAGACCCGGAATCACAATGGGCACAGCAGGTGCCTGAGCTGGTGCTGTTGGAGCGTCCACAACTGGGACCTGATCCTAAACTGGGGCGGCTGGTGGATCTGCATGTGCTGCCTTAGCTGTTGTGCGGGCCACACCCCTGCCCGTACCGCGACCACGACCGTGTCCTCGGCCTCTAGTAGCCACAGCCGGTGGTACTAGTGGTCTTCCATCCTGACCGGTAGCGCGTGTCCTCACCATCTATGAGAGAATAGAATAACAGAAGTTTAGTACTAGGATCAACAGATTCGCAACACAAGAATTTCAAGAATATTAAGTTTTTCCTAAAGGTTCTGCAGCCTCTCGAGGATAAATACAGACGTCTCCGTACCGATCCGCGAGACTCTACTAAACCTGCTCATGACTCGTAAGACCTATGTAACCTAGTCTCTAATACCAACTTGTCACGACCCTAAACCCAGACCCGGTCATGATGGCGCCTCTCGTGAAGACAAGGCCAGCCGACACAAACTCCCAATTAAATTAACAAATAATAATTCATAATTAATTCATTAATAATGATAAATCAATAGAGTGAAATATATCAACTACGGAAAACCAAACACAGCCTGACATCGGGGTGTCACCAGTCATGAGCATCTAACATAGTCTAAGTGTATGAAAGAGTTTATACAATCTATTACATAACTAGGACAAGGAAATGAAATAGGAGGGAGAAATACTGGGTTGCGAATGCCGAGCAGCTACCTAGTGGACTCCGAATAGCCTACTAAGCAATCAACTCTCACCGGCGGGGCCTGAAGCTCCTGAATCTGCACACAGAGTGCAGGAGTAAAGTGAGTACTCCAACTCAGTGAGTAATAATAATAAATGAAGACTGAGCAATAAGAAATCACGTAAAGCATAACAACATGCTATAAAGAAGCAGCGTAAAACCAATAAAACACAATGAAATAGTGAAATCTTATAAAAACACCTTAGTTCATAATAAGTTTCTTTAAAACACCTTTTTTTAACAGTTAAACACGTAAATGAAAAGCAGCTAGAAAAAAATGATAAACACATAAAATCAGCCCCTCGGGCACAATGTCAACAGAATTAGCCCCTTGGACAGTAATATGGAACAACACCAGCCCCTCGGGCTATATCTCATATCACAATGGGTACCCGCGCTCACTGGGGGTGTACAGACTCTGGGAGGGGCCCCTTATGGCCCAAGCGCAATATCAAGCCATCTCGTGGCATAATCAACAGGCTCTCGGCCTCATATCAAGCCACCTCGTGGCGTACAACTCAGGCCCTCGGCCTCATAATCATAACCAGTACAACACTGTTGCGGCGTGCAGCCCGATCCCATAATAATCCTCACAACACAGGCCCTCGGCCCTACTCAGTCAGAAATCTCTAAAAGCCACTCGGGCATAGTAAAATATGATGCTCAGCCCAAAATATCATTTAAAGTGTTAAAACAGAGTAAACATGGTTGAGTTATGAAAACAGTATAATATAGCATCACTAAGTACAGATAAAAAAATCAAAACAGTGAGGAAATGGCAGTAAAAATCCCCTAAGGATCCAAATAGTTGGCACGAGGCCCAAATAGGGCATTCAGCCCAAATCATGATGATAGCAAACAGTTTTCAATCAAATACGCGGTAAAACAGTCATTCAGGATGGACTATGTCACAATCCCCAATGGTGCACGACCCCACGCTCGTCATCTAACGTGTGCGTCACCTCAATATAGCACAAACGATATGAAATCCGGGGTTTTATACCCTCAAGACAACATTTATAATCATTACTCACCTCTATCCGGTACAATTTCTAGCCCGCAATACCCTTGCCTCTCGAATCGGCCTCCAAATGCTCCAAATCTAACCAAAAGTGCAAAACCATCAAAATATGTTAAGGGAACAAAGCCCTCGAAAGAAATCAAATTACAACACAAATCCCGAAATTGGCCAAACCCGACCCCCGGGCACACGTCTCGGATTCCGATAAAAATTACATCAATAGACTCCTTATAACTCCTTGAGTTCATTCATATCAAAATCACCAAAATTCAACCACAAATGATCCCTCAAATCCCTAATTTTAGGTCTCCAATTACAAGCCCTAGTTCTTCAATATTAGGCTTAAATTCCATGATTAATTAGGTAGATAGGATTGAGTATAAAGTCGATAAATCTTACCTCCAAGTGTTCCCCCTTGATTCCCTCTTCAATTCCCTTCAAAAAGTTTCAAAATAGCCCAAAATGGAGAAACTTAGGTTCAAAATCGCAGAAATGGCCTTTTTAAACATTCTGCCCAGCTATTAAATTTCCTTAATCGTGATTGCGGGACCATCATCGCGATCGTGAAGCACAAGCTTCCCAGACCTCAAATTTACTCTACGCGAACGTGGATAGACCCATGCGAACGCGATGCACAGGACCTTACACCTACACGAATGCGACTAGAGCCACGTGTTCGCTATTCATAACTTTCCCAACTCACGCGATCGCAACTCAAGTTACGCGATCGCGAAGCACAACCTGAACTGCCCCTATCAAAGCTCTACGCGATCGCGAAGAAGGAAAACCTGCAACAACTGAAGCCCAAAAATCTGTTGTTGCGGCCAAACGCACACGCAAGTATACGCGGTCGTCAAGTAATAAAGTGACTAAAAGTCGAATGTCGATCCCACGAGGACTTGTGATTAACTATTAACCAAATTAGACTATCCTAATTATCTAAACAAGAATTAAACCTAGAAGTATTTGATTCTAAACTAATTAAATTAAATAAAAACAAATAATGAACTTTTAACAGAGAGAAAGAGCGGATTTTTATGATATCAATGTAATGAAAATGATCTAGGGTTATGGGCTATCTAACATTCCTATTGTATTCTTCAATTGAATTGACTGACTAATTTATCGAGTTTATTGGTTGACAGGGTTAATATTGCTCATAAGAATCTGTCGAGTTCTACCCGCCTATTCAAGCTAACCTAACGCCTATATGTCTATGGAGTTAGAATCAACAAGAACGCATTTATAATTCCTGTATTTCAACCAAGCAAGGCAATTAGGTATATGTCTATCCTAACCGCGAATCCGTTCCCCGATGCCCAGGTTCAAGAACTTGCTCTACTCAATCCTATATGCAATCTAGAATTCCCACTTTCGAATTCAACTCTACATTCGTAGATAGTATTCAATTGGTGATCAAGCAATCAAATAATTAAGTGCAGGATTAAATAAAAAAACCAACATGATAAACTAAGAAATCAAAATCAATATCCGAATAACAATAGTCATGAAAGAACCACAACCCTAGAACGTGAAGTTTAGCTCCATATAGACATGGTAGCAAAACAACAAATCATACAAATAAATATAAAAATTACTAAGTTGGTGGAAGAAAAGATGAAACCCGGCCTCCACGGCGGCTCTGTGCTTGTGTTTTACTCTCAAAAACGTCCTCCCATGTATATATACCAAGTAGGGTTGGGCCCAAACAATTATACCTTCTCCAATGTGAAAAAGGACACTTTACCCGGGTGACAAGAGCGAGCTCGCGCATACTTCACGCATGAATTCATGCATTTTTTCTGATATTCTGCCTCAGCTCCCTAACACACGCGACTTCGTGCATACTTCGCGCGTTCGCACATTTTTCACCCTGTTACGTTTGAAATTTAGAAAAACGTAAAACATGAAAGTTGTAGCCCTTTGAGTTATCTTTCCAACCATATATTGTGGAGCTAAAATGGAATTCTGAGCAAAATGTTATATCTATTTTACTAGAAAGTGCAAAATCTGCCTACTGAAGTCCTCGTTCGTGATGTTCTAAACGTCAATACCACACAAGAGGGGGGGTGATTTGTGTGGTACCTAATTTTCGCGTTAGAAGAACCTGGTTATTCTAAGTGTTCTAACTACAGTAGTTTGCGGAATAATAAATACTGAAAGTAAAGTGCACAGAGATTTTTACGTGGAAAACACCTGGCTCAAAAGGTGAAAAAACCACGACCTACTACTCAGTAGGATTTTCCCAAACTTCCACTAAAATCACTGAGCCAAAACTGCATTTACAAAACTCTTTGTAAACCTAAGGATTAACTCTAATCCCGTTGTAGCAACCAGCCTCTAACTGCTGCGACAACTTCAAGTTAACTCTAACTTGAATACTCAAAGTACCTAATACAATTGCTTCTATGAAAGCTGAAAGGTACAATATTAAAACACCTACTACAATTGAACTAGAAATAAAGAAAGACACGTAAAACTCTTTATGGTACTGGTTATTCAATCTCGTTCATGTAGCTTCTGGTTTGCACACTTGAATCACACACGAACTGCTTGCAAAAAGCCTTGCTATTTTGCTCCCAATTCACGTTTAACTTCTGCGTTTTTGTGCAACACTTTAATGTGAAAACATCCTGCAATTTATAGAGTTAGTAGATGAAGAAATAACTAGAGTTCTGATGCAACTCTTCCTTGGTGGAATAGTTCTAGTTGATTTCAGCTTCTAACTCCTTCCCTATCTTGAATAGTGTTCTCTTTGATTAAGGAGTCCTTCTCCTTATCAATTATGCAAACTTTTCGATCAGGAGATATTAAATACACCAAGTTAAGCTTATCTCCATCACGTGCAACCCACATGCTCAAATCTGCCCGTTTTTGTGCACCTGAGGGATGGATCGCTGGATGGACCTGGTTCATCATGAGTTCCTTTGTCAGTCTTCAAAACTAACCTTTACTTGGGCCAACAAATTCCCCCTTTTTGATGATGACAAACTCTGCGCTTTTCATAAGCTTAGCCCTGTTTTAACTCAGCTTAACATCAACACAACGTTAGAAACATTTTTCCTTTTTATCACTTATCATCAAGAACCAGGTACATTAGGTTATAAACATCACTGTTCAAAGTGTAAGCATCACTTGTTTAAAGCACAACCTTTTTTCCCCTTTTGGCATCATCGAAAAGTTGCATAAGAAATGTGAGATAACCAGATTTTAAAGCTTACTCATGGCCACTGGGGCTACTTCAAATGCAAACATGGATTAATCATCATAGATCAAACTAAGAATTTCAACCATCAAAGAAATATAAACAAACAGTTAGAGCAAAAACAGTGAACTTCATTGATGATTGATATGATTTTACCACAAAGCATAAGAAGAAATAAAAATACTGAAAACATGAGCAAAAGAAATAAAACGTCCCGAACTGGGTCACTGGTTGATCTACACCAGGCTAGAATTTAAGGCTTGGAAGAGGTAGGGGCTGGGTTATTTGCTTGGAGAAGTTTCAGCATGTCTTGAAGAGTTTCATCATTCTTCTCCTTTTCCCTTGCAAGTTCAGTTCTGAGAACATCTCTCTCAGATTCTACCTCAACCAATCGTGTCTTCAGCCTTGCTATCTCAATATCCTTTGCCTCACTCTCCTATACCAAGACTCTGACTTTGCTATTGATAGGTGTCTTTTTAGATGAACCAGGTTCATTAAGAATGACATTGACTTCATAATCGCAAGCAAGCAGAGTATTAACCCCACTTCTTCATAGGTACCTTGAAATGTGCAAGCACAGTTGTGAGAATGAAACCATAGGGAATGGCATGAGTTTTTGGTGTCATTGATAATCCTATCAGTAGGTCCGCGAGAGTTTCCTATTTAGATGGAACGGGTTCATCTATATTTTTGCCAAGTTGAACCAACCTCTCAGCAGCTTCGCCAGACCCACTTCCCCCTGTTTTGCTCACACTCTCTTCTATTTCAGTAAATTCCTCTCCCCAAACAACCATTGCACCAGTTTCTTTTGTTAGACCAACAGGAATGGGTGAAGAATCAACCACTCTTGTACCCTTTCCCTTCACAGTACTCCTAGCACCCTTGCTCTCTTTTTCTTTTCCTTTTTATTTTTACGACCAACTTCTCCAGATTCTGTAGTCTTAACACCTGCTGTAGATCCTACCAATACAAATCTATTCTCTAAATTTGCAGCAACTTTAGAAATTGTCTCAAGAGAAACTTTAGAATCAGAAGATACCTGTTCAGTTTTGAAAGACCTACTTTCTTCCCCTTTAGTAGCAGACTTAAATGAATCTTCAGTTTTCTAGGATTCTTCTTCCCTACCTGCTTTCAATTGCTTGTTTATTTGCTTGGTGATGAAGGATTTTCAGAGGTGTTTGACATATCTAGGCTAGGGTATGAAAAGAAGAGAATTAGATTATGTTTGGAAGATGAAAGAAGAATGAGAGTTTTTGACGGCTTGAGAGAGATGAAGTAAGAAATACACTAAAGTTGATCAATATACTGGAGAATAATTGATGGGGTAACTATAGCTTTTCAGACTCTTAGAAGTTTAATCAAACTGAAATTCAGCGTTGGAGTGTATCCCTAGAATCTAGGTACTTCCATTTGGTTAGGACTCTTTTGAACGGGACTGGTTCACTTGTAACGGATATGTCCAAAAGGAGTTTGGTATTTGGTAGGACTCTCTGCTCATGATCCAAATATAGTTATTTCAAATTATGCAGAGTGTAGAAAACATACCGTGTTATCTTGATGAAACAGGTTCTTCACTGATAATTCTCTTGTGTGAGTCTAAATTTGCCAAAATAGAGAAAATATCATTAGAGATTAATGAGTCATTTTAACACATGGCAGAAGAGTATACTATGGAAAGTATGAGACTGAGCAAGAATTAATCTAATTATACACAATTTATAGACTTTCTAACCAATTTTTTTTTCATTTTTTTCCGTTTAACCTTGAACTGGTCCATTTAGGTGATCTTAATCATCCCTAATTCCAACCTGTTCCTCTCAAAGTGATCTCTACTTAAGGCTATTGTGAAGATGTCAGCAATTTGCTTGTTAGTAGCACAAAACTCCACAGTGATCAGGCTTTTCTCATAGTTGTCCCTCAAAAATGGCTCCTAACACTATGTGCTTAGTTCTCTTATGATGAACTGGTTTCTTTGTCATACTAATAGCACTAGTGTTATCACAAAAATATAGGGATGCAACCAACATCAATTCCAAAGTTCAGTAATGGTTGTTTGATCCACAACAATTGAGCACAACATGAAGCAACAGCAACATACTCAGCTTCAGCAGTAGATAAGGCCATTGAATTTTGCTTTTTGGTAGCCCATGACACAAGACATGAACCAAAGAAGTGTGCCATACCTAAGATTCTCTTCCTCCACAAGGAAACCTGCATAATCAGCGTGAGTATATCCCACTAGGTTAAAATTACTACCTTTTGGATACCAAAGGCAAAGGTCAGTGGTGCCTTTCAAGTATCTCAATACTCTCTTGACAACATTCCAGTGGGACTTCTTTGGATTTGCTTGAAATCAAGCACAAAGACCTCTACTGAAAACAATGTCAGGTCTGTTAGCAGTAAGATACAAAGGAGAACCAATCATTCCCCTATACAACTTCTGATCAACAGATGAACCAGGTTCATCTATATCTAATTTCGTGGATGTTGCAATAGGAGTGTCAATTTCTTTGGATGTTCCTTCCTGGTATTGTTACTGAGTAATATGTTCATGGACAGGTTCCCTCGAGGTTTGAGCATCAGTTCCTCTCTAGTCAGTTCCCCCTGTCATGTTGCCATGGGTGGAAGGACCTGTTCCATCAACTGTTCCTTCTTCTGGTGCAGCTTCAGTCTGGACTGTGATTTCACCATTTGAATTTGTTATCAGCCCAATCTCTTCATTATCTTATTCCTGCCTCTCGGAGAGAATGTTAGTTTTAAAAAAAATAACATATACATTTTTTTTACACACATAGTTCTTTTACTCTATATCTTATAAGCTTTACTATGTGAAGAATATCCCAAGAATACTCCCTCATCACTTCTGGGATCATACTTACCTAGGGAGTCTTTGCCATTATTGTGTGCAAAGCACTTGCATTTAAATGCCCTAAGATGGGATATATTTAGCTTTCTCCCTTTAAGTGACTCATAGGGAATCTTCTTAACAAGAGGTCTAGTCATGCAAATATTTATGATGTAGCATGCAAAAATTCAGCAAACTTAGCATTTTCAAATTCAGTTCCATGATCAGACCTAATTGATGCAAGTTGATTACCTAGTTGTTTCTGAGTTTTTCTAACAAAAGAAGTAAACATGTCAAATGCTTCATCTTTAGATGTTAAAAACAATGTCCAAGTAAACCTAGAGTAATCATCAACAAGCACCATCACATATCTTTTACCACCACTGCTTAATGTTCTCATTGGACCACAGAGATCCATATGGACCAGTTCCATCGTCTGGTGGTGCTTACCACTTTCTTGCATTTAAAAGAGGATCTTACCTGCTTCCCCCTTGCACAAGCCTCACAAACTTTGTCTTCCTTGAACTTGATGTTAGGCAACCTTATCACCAGATCCTTGGAGACTAATTTGTTGAGTTGACTCAGACTTGCATGTCCAAGTCTCTTGTGCCAAGGAGGGGATCATTGTCCAACACACTTAAGCAAGTGAGTTCATTTTCTAAAAGTGTGGACAAATCTACAATGTATGTATTGTTTACTCTTTTTCCCTGCAAAACAATCTTGTTAGTGGTAAGATTACTCACAAAACATTTGGTAGAGGTGAATGCTACCAAGTAATCTCTATCACATAATTGTGCTACACTGATTAGACTGTTCTTTAGGCCATCTATCAAGTAGACATTCTCAATAGAGTGAGAATCAGTCTTACCTACCTTTCCAACCCCAATGATCTCACCTTTTTTCCCATTTCCAAAGGAGACATTACCTCCTTTGAGGTCCTCAAGTGAAAGGAACTGGTTCTTGCTTCCTGTCATATGCTTTGAGCAGCCACTATCCATGTACCATATTTGGCTGCTACCTTTCACTTGGACCCATAAAAGGAAATCAGGGGTTAGTCTTAGGAACCCAAACTAGTTTGGGTCCCTTTCTATAGGCAAAAGGGTGAATCAAATTCTTTTTAGCCCAACCTGGCAGCCTATTTTTCCCTTGAACAAATTCTTTATTCTTTTGACTAGCCTTTTCTTTTGCAATACATTCACTTTTATAGTGACCAGTTTTACCACAGTGTGTGCAAATTATGTTCTCAGGAAGTGTGAGGTACTTGCTTTTAGGGTCCCACTTTGGTGCTTGAGTCCCATAGCCAAGTCCTCTTTTGTTGCTACTGTGATGCTCTTGAAACCAAGAGAGTGCATCAGAGGCCTTGTTCCATTTGCAAGTTCTGTCTAATTCATGTTTCACCTTTCCTAGATCTTCTTTTAGGACCTTAATCTGCTCATCTCTTTTGTACAGCTCATCTTTCATTTTTCTTACATTTTCTTCTAAAGTGAGTTGTGTGTGATCAGATTTCTTTTTACCAGTTCCTAATTTCAATTTTAGATTTTCAGATTTAAGCTCTAGGACTGTGGTGTCAAGTTCATGAACCTGGTTCTTCAACTCAGCATTTTTACTATCACTCTCATTAGCCCTAAGTTCCAGGTTTTTGCACTTAGCTTTCAGAATCACACACTCCTTAGAAAATTGTTCCTTTTCATTGTTTATAACTTCAAATTCATCAATGAAATCTAGAAGTAATTCAGATAGACTTTCTTTAGACAAAAACTTAATCTTGTCTTTGAGATGAATTATACTTACCTCAGATTCCTCATCGGATTTCCCAATTGCCATAAGTGCTTGTTCATCTCCATCTTCGTCTTCTGAGTCATCATCTGAGCTTTCACCCCAAGCAGCAAGCATAGACTTTGTTGATCCTTTGTTCTTCTTGCGATGAACCTGTTCCTTCTTCTTGTTCCTTCGTTCAGCTCTTTCCTTCTTCCATTCAATTTCCCATTGAGGGCAATTTTTGATGTGGTGATCAGTCTTCCCACACTTGTAGCAACCCTCATTGGTTTGTTTTTCAGGAACCCTTGGTTTGTTGTAGCTTCCATTTCTTGAAGGACCATTTTCTCTTATTAGGTACTTCTTAAAATCCTTTGTGATCATGGTCATTTCATCCTCATCTAGATCAGCACCTTCAGTGATTCTGAATGCTAGGCTCCTTTCCTTCTTAGGTGCATCCATCTTCATGGTTTGCCTTCTGAGTTCATAGGCAGTGAGATTTCCAATTAGCTCAACCAACTTGAGAGTGGCAATGTTCTTTGATTCCTGAATAGCTGTGATTTTGCTTTTCCAAGAGATTGGCAATACCCTTGTCAAAATCTTCTCAACTTTGTCTTCTTCAAGAATAACCCTTCCAAGAGACTTGAGTTCATTTGTCAGTGTGGTGAACCTTGTATACAACTCTTGAATGGTTTCCCCTCCTTCATGGTGAAATTCTCATATTGAGAATACAGTAGTGTTCCTCTGGACCTCTTCACTTGAGGTGTTCCTTCATGAGCCACTTGCAAAGTGTCCCAGATTTCCTTAGCAGTGGTACAACTTTGAATTCTACTGTACTCGTCTGGACCAAGTCCACACACAAGCCATTTCTTGGCCTTTGCATTCTTTTCCCATTTTCTTAAATCCTCAGTAGTGCAGTCAGCTCTAGTTTTTGGCACATCCACTCCTTCAGCATTCTTCTTTGTAGTTGCTAGAGGACCATCAGTGACTATGTCCCAGAGTTCATAGTCTTATCCTATGATGTGATCCCTCATCCTGTTCTTCCACCAAGAATAGTACTGACCATTGAAAAGTGGAGGCCTAATAGTGGATTGCCCTTCCCAGTTCCCAGGTGGCGCACTCATGTTGATCTTTTCCTAAGGTGTTAGCCTCTTCAAGGATAACCTGCTCTGATACCAATTGATGTTCTAAACGTCAATACCACACAAGAGGGGGTGGTGATTTGTGTGGTACTATATTTTTCGCTTAAACTGCTTCTGGAAGGATCTGGTTCTTCTAGGTGTACTTATTACTACTATTTGCGGAATTAAAAGTACATAAAATAAAGTACACAGAGATTTTACGTGGAAAACACCTGGCTCAACAGGTGAAAAAACCACGACCTACTACTCAATAGGATTTTCCCAAACTTCCACTAAAATCACTGAGCCAAAACTGCATTTACAAAACTCTTTGTAAACCTAAGGATTAACTCTAATCCCGTTGTAGCAACCAGCCTCTAACTGTTGCGACTACTTCAAGTTAACTCTAACTTGAATACTCAAAGTACCTAATACAATTGCTTCTATGAAAGCTGAAAGGTATAATATTAAAACACCTACTACAATTGAACTAGAAATAAAGAAAGACACATAAAACTCTTTATGGTGCTGGTTCTTCAATCTCGTTCATGTAGCTTCTGGTTTGCACACTTGAATCACACACGAACTGCTTGCAAAAAGCCTTGCTATTTTGCTCCCAATTCACGTTTAACTTCTGCATTTTTGTGCAACACTTTAATGTGAAAACATCCTGCAATTTATAGAGTTAGTAGATGAAGAAATAACTAGAGTTCTGATGCAACTCTTCCTTGGTGGAATAGTTCTAGTTGATTTCAACTTCTAACTCCTTCCCTATCTTGAATAGTGTTCTCTTTGATTAAGGAGTCCTTCTCCTTATCAATTATGCAACCTTTTCGATCAGGAGATATTAAATACACCAAGTTAAGCTTATCTCCATCACGTGCAACCCACATGCTCAAATATGCCCGTTTTTGTGCACCTGAGGGATGGACCACTGGATGGACCTGGTTCATCATGAGTTCCTTTGTCAGTCTTCAAAACTAACCTTTACTTGGGCCAACAGTTCGCTCTAACTATCATCCGTTGACCCCCAAGCACGATCTCGGCTTAATTCCTTGAACTTTTACTCAAACGTTAAAGCTCCAAATCACTTGAATTCATTCTATAACATCTACATAGCTCAGAATCACTCCTACAAGGCATAAAATATACCATTAGTGCAAAGCACTAGCGATTAAGGCTCAAACTCAATTAAAGTGCAGTAAATTAGAGTGTAATAGACTAAAATGCGTAATTATAGCCTATCATCATCTGCAACTTCTCAACATGCAAATTTTATCCGTTTAACCACCCGAAACTCACCCGAGGTCCTCAAGACCTCAACCAAATATGCCAACATATCCCATAACATCATTCAAACTTGTTCCAACCTTCGAAACGCTCAAAACAACATCAAAACACCAAATTTGCATCGGATTCAAGCCTAAGAATTTCAAAATCTTCTGAACTCCGTTTTCGATCAAAAAGTCTATCAAACCACGTTTGAATGACCTGAAATTTTGCACACACATCCAAAATGACACAACGGACCTACTGCAACTTCCGAAATTTTATTCCGACTGATGATAGTCTATAATTACATACTTTAGTCGATTATTACACTCTAATTTACTACACTTTAATTGAGTTTGAGCCTTAATCGCTAGTGTTTTGCACTAATGGTGTGTTTTATGCCTTGTAGGAATGATTCCGAGCTATGTAGATGTTATAGAATGAATTCAAGTGATTTGGAACTTTGAAGTCTGAGTAAAAGTTCAAGGAATTAAACCGGGATCGTGTTTGGGGGTCAACGGATGATAGTTAGAGCGAACGAAGACTCCAGTAGGCAGATTGCGAACTGTCTAGTAAAATGGACATAACTTTTCGCTCATGTTTTACGTTTTTCCAAATTCCAAACGTAACAGGATGCAAAATGCTCGTCAATAGCGCGATTGCACTCAGGTCGCGCTCGTCAGGCAGAACACTGGGCCACTAGCGCGACCACTAGCGCGATCGCGCTAGTCAAACCCGGGAAAAATGTCCTTTTTCACATTGGAGAAGGTATAATTGTTTGGGCCCAACCCTACTTGGTATATATACATGGAAAATGGTATTTTGAGGGAGAAGGACGTTTTTGAGAGGAAAACACAAGCACAGAGCCGCCGTGGAGGCCGGGTTTCATCTTTTCTTCCACCAACTTAGTCTTTTTATGTTTCTTTGTATGATTTGTTGTTTTGCTACCATGTCTATGTGGAGCTAAACTTCACGTTCTAGAGTTGTGGTTCTTTCATGACTATTGTTATTCGGATATTGATTTTGATTTCTTAGTTTATCATGTTGGTTTTTTTATTTAATCCTGCACTTAATTATTTGATTGCTTGATCACCAATTGAATACTATCTACGAATCTAGAGTTGAACTCGAAAGTGGGAATTCTAGATTGCATATAGGATTGAGTAGAACAAGTTCTTGAACCTGGGCATCGGGGAACGGATTCACAATTAGGATAGACATATACCTAATTGCCTTGCTTGGTTAATTTACAGGAATTATAAATGCGTTCTTATTGATTCTAATTCCATAGACATATAGGCGTTAGGTTAGCTTGAATAGGCGAGTAAGAACTCGACAGATTCTTATGAGCAATATTAACCCTGTCAACCAATAAACTCGATAAATTAGTTAGCCAATTCAATTGAAGAATACAATAGGAATGTTAGATAGCCCATAACCCTAGATCGTTTTCATTACATTGATATCATAAAAATCTGTTTTTTCTCTGTTCAAAGTTCATTATTTATATTTCTTTATTTAATTAGTTTAGAATCAAATATTTCTAGGTTTTATTCTTGTTTAGATAAATAGGATAGTCTAATTTAGTTAATAGTTAATCACAAGTCCTCGTGGGTTCGACATCCGACTTTTAGTCACTTTATTACTTGACGACCGCGTATACTTGCGTGTGCATTTGGGAGCAACAAGTTTTTGGCGTCGTTGCCGGGGACTTAGAAATTAACTAGTCTACTAGGTTAGATTTTTACTTTTTGTCTATTAAAGTTTCTTTTTATTTTTATCTTAGTTTAATATTTTATTATCTTTGTTGACATGGCTTCTTGGAATGAGAATTGGTCGAATATTGGTTTTTCATATTATGATGATCCTTGTCCATATTGTGGAGGACCTCACTGGTGGAAAAATTATCAGAATGTTCCCGGGAGCGAGTTGTGCGCACAATCTCAATCCTTTGAGTGGAATATTTGTCATATATGTGGTGGCCATTGGGATGCTTGTCCTAATTCTTATTATCCTTCTCAGAGCTCTTATTATGATCTTTCTTATAATGTTTGTGAGTTTGATAGGGGCAATGAAGTACAGGATATGGAACGTGATGGATATTTTAGGGATATTCTGAGGCAAGTAGCAGAGCAACATGATGAACTTAGAAAAGATATGAAAAGAATGAGGGCAACAATCACAAGAATGAAGGCCAGTATGGAAGAATTAAATGAAGAGAGCGAGCACCAACAAGGGGAAAATTTTGAGTCAAACTTGGCTGGTGGAACAAGCTGAAAGATTGGAAATATATGAGGCTCAACGTGAGAAAATTACAGATGGGATACAAGACCTAATAGAAGGAAGAGCTAAACTGGGACAAGAGATCGAAAAATTTGGCACTGCTATTCACGACTTGGATGCAGATATGAGTGCAAAGGTTGATGCATGTAACGCCCAACAATTTAGTGATAAGTTGTGTGAAGCTGAAAAAGATCTTCTAGACCAAATTGAGGAGCTAAAATGAGAATACCAATTATTAGACCAAAATATTATTAGTGATGCCAAGGTTGACGAAGAGTGCGAAATTGAGGATGTCAAAAATAATACAATTTTGGAGTTAGAGCGCGTTGGACCTCATTCTAAATATTTTTCAACATTGTGTTTGGTTGGTGACATGGGAATTGATCCATTCGAGCATATAGAGGAGTCAATGGATGAGGAACAAAGTGTTTATATTCTAAAATTTGCGATGCCAAGGAGACAAAACGACATTCCTCACTTAAGGGCCAAGAAGTGCAAGATGCGATATCTATTGCTTGGTTCCTTTATTTTCATACCACCGCCTCATGAATGTGACAGAAAAATTGATGCAAAATTGGGGGCGCAATTTATATCCTCAAAGTGGAAGGAAAATTGGTGAAAGTGATGGCGTTGTGCCGCGACGTTAAATCAAGCGCTTGTTGGGAGGCAACCCAATTCCATTTTTTTTTTCTTTTTTTTTGTTTACTTTTTTTATATTTTATTGTGTTACATTTTTTTATTGTATTATTTTTTTGTAGTATTATTTTTGTATTTTGTAGGAGTAAGAGCATGGAGTCAAAGCCAATAGGCGAGTGCAAAAGCGAGCATGTGTTTGAAACTGAGTGTGAGGTACCCGCACAATGGATCATACGTGGGAGAAGTCTGAGTATCCCGTGAGCTGCTAATTCTTCGGCCTTTGGCCTACCAGGGAGTCTCTTTTACCCTCTTATTATTTATAGTGTGCGTTGAGGACATTGCACAATTTTAAGTGTGGGGTGAGGAGATTGTCTAAGTGACTTTCTATGCTATTTTAGTTGTGTTAGTTTAATTAAATATTTTTTTCTTTTTTAGAAAAATCGAAAAAAAAAATTTAGATTTTTCCCGACGATGGATCTCCTAGACAGTTTTCTTAAGGGATGTAAGTCTAAAGAGAAAGGACAAAAAGATTTTCTTTGTGGATAGTGTAGCAATTCCCCCTTGGTTTTTCTTTGTGCCGCGGTTTTTTTCAAGGGTTTTGTTTGAACCGGGTGTAGGTAGTTTTTTTTTAGGAGAGAAACCATGGTGCTATGTTTTGAATTGAAGCAATATCTTGACTTTGTCATGCCTTGAGAATAGTGAGTACTTTGGTTGTAACGCTTAGGCTCAGTTTTTGACTCTTGTATAAGTACCTTAAATTGTATGATCTTAACTTTTCTTAACTTCTTTGACTAGAGTGTCTTGATGAGTCCAATCCTGAGTGAGTTATGTGCCATGTGTGTGTAAGGTTTTGGGTTATTCTGTGCATTGCATTTGATGTCTAGAACTTGCCCCGTGTGTTTGCAAAGCGAAATAGTAGTTTTGTTCAGTCTTGGAAGAGATATAGGCGTTTCTTTGTTGAGCCATATAAATATTTTACCCGCCTAATTGTTATGTATCATAGTTAACCCCTTTGAGCATGTAATCATGTTTCTTTGGCAACCACATTACAAGCCTTACTCATTTGTTTGAATTAACCATTTATTTGAACCTTTTCACCTCTCATGAGCACTTGAATTGTTATGAACTTTGTAAAAGTTAAAGTGTGGGGTGGTTGGTTTGGCTTTTGACTGGAACTACTGAAATAAGGAGAAAGGTGCAGTGTTTTGAAAAAAAATAAGAGCCACTTGAATTGAACAAGAAAAAAAAAGATAGTTGTATTGCTGTGAAAAATATTCTGTGATAGTGGTGACGCTTGATATAATTGTTCTTAAAGAAGTGGGGAGTTAATATATATTGATGTGAAGGTGGAGTTATGGTTTGACATAAGTATGGAGTTTTGAATGTTAAAGTATATGTATTAAAGTGCTTAGGGAGGTGTAGTCACTCTTATATCTAAATGTATCTTACCCGTCCCTCAGCCTACATTACAACCAAATAAAGTCCTACTTGATCCTAGACAATGAGCTCGATTAGTAGAGTAGTACATTACAGACAAGCCTATGGTGCATCTTTTGTGGCATATGAATGTTATTTCTGAGAGTGAGTGAATTCTTTCTATCTTGAGTTCCTAAGTGTTCTTAAATTTTATTGTGTGGGACTACTCTCGTTGGTTGTGTGAGGGCACTTGATTCATGAAGAAAAGGTAATGTCATTGACCTCTATGTTAGAGTAAGTGGGTGAGTTGCGAGTAATGTGTGGTACTTGTGAGTCAAATCTTGAGGTGAAGATGTTACACTCTTGTGCTTAGTCTATTTTAAATATTCTTGGTGTGATAAGTTAGGAGAATTGTTTAAAAAGGTCGTATCTTTATAAAGTGTAGTTTGATGTAGTTTGATTGCTCGAGGACGAGCAATGGTTTAAGTGTGGGGTGTTGATGATAGGCTATAATTACGTATTTTAGTCGATTATTACACTCTAATTTACTACACTTTAATTGAGTTTGAGCTTTAATCGCTAGTGTTTTGCACTAATGGTGTGTTTTATGCCTTGTAGGAGTGATTCCGAGCTATGTAGATGTTATGGAATAAATTCAAGTGATTTGGATCTTTGAAGTCTGAGTAAAAGTTCAAGGAATTAAGCCGGTATCGTGTTTGGGGGTCAACGGATGATAGTTAGAGCGAACAAAGACTCCAATAGGCATAACGTTTTGCTCAGAACTCCATTTGGGCTCCACAATATATGGTTGGAAAGCTAACTCAAAGGGCTACAACTTTCATGTTTTATGTTTTTCCATATTCCAAACTTAGCAGGGTGAAAAATGCTCGTCAATAGCGCGATTGCGCTCGTCAGGCAGAACACTGGGCCACTAGCGCGACCACTAGCGCGATCGCGCTAGTCAAACCCGGGAAAAATGTCCTTTTTCACATTGGAGAATGTATAATTGTTTGGGCCCAACCCTACTTGGTATATATACATGGAAAAATGGATTTTGAGGGAGAAGGACGTTTTTGAGAGGAAAACACAAGCACAGAGCCGCCGTGGAGGCCGGGTTTCATCTTTTCTTCCACCAACTTAGTCTTTTTATGTATCTTTGTATGATTTGTTGTTTTGCTACCATGTCTATGTGGAGCTGAACTTCACGTTCTAGGGTTGTGGTTCTTTCATGACTATTGTTATTCGGATATTGATTTTGATTTCTTAGTTTATCATATTGGTTTGTTTATTTAATCCTGTACTTAATTATTTGATTGCTTGATCACCAATTGAATACTATCTACGAATCTAGAGTTGAACTCGAAAGTGGAAATTCTAGATTGCATATAAGATTGAGTAGAGCAAGTTCTTGAACCTGGGCGTCGGGGAACAGATTCACAATTAGGATAGACATATACCTAATTGCCTTGCTTGGTTAATTTACAGGAATTATAAATGCGTTCTTGTTGATTCTAATTCCATAGACATATAGGCGTTAGGCTAGCTTGAATAGGCGAGTAAGAACTCAACAGATTCTTATGAGCAATATTAACCCTGTCAACCAATAAACTCGATAAATTAGTTAGCCAATTCAATTGAAGAATACAATAGGAATGTTAGATAGCCCATAACCCTAGATCGTTTTCATTACATTGATATCATAAAAATCTGCTTTTTCTCTGTTCAAAGTTCATTATTTATATTTCTTTATTTAATTAGTTTAGAATCAAATATTTCTAGGTTTTATTCTTGTTTAGATAAATAGGATAGTCTAATTTAGTTAATAGTTAATCACAAGTCCTCGTGGGTTCGACATCCAACTTTTAGTCACTTTATTACTTGACGACCGCGTATACTTGCGTGAGCGTTTGGAGCAACACCGACCCCTATATCAAAATCTCACGTATCAACCGGAAAACGCCAAAATTCCAATTTTGCCAATTCGAGCCTAAATCTACTCCGGAATCCAAAACACATTCCGATCACGCTCCTAAGTCCCAAATCACCTCCCGAATAAATCCAAACCATCGGGAGTCACATCCGAGGCCTTTAACACATAAGTCTACATCCGGTTGACTTTTACAACTTAAGCTTCCTCAAAAGTGAATAAGTATCTCATACCTTACCATAAGTTCTCCGAACCCGAGCCAACCAACTTGGTAACACAAAATACAGCTGAACAAGGGAATAATAGGTAGAAATGGGGGAAACGAAGCGGTAACTCATGAAACGACCGGCCGGGTCATTACACCCTGCAGATAAAGTCTGCGACCGCAGAATGGGCCGCATAATGCATATCTCCCTTTGTCATCGCATATCTGAAAAGTGCCACATTTCTACGGCACATCTAGCAACCAATAAGAATACGTGTCATCATGATCTGCATAGGAAATAACTCATTTTTAAAAAATAATTAATTTTTATCGGAGAATTATAAATGAAGAGATAAAACTTTGATAAGAAAAATTATATATAAAATAAGGATCCAAATGGAAATAGAAAATTGAGGTATTTTTATGTGTCGCATTGGGAATGCAACTTTTAAATTGTATTCACCATATGCGACTGACAAATTGCCTTCTTCAAATGCGGCTTAAAAATAAAATTCGTCAAATGCAACTTGTAAATCGTACTCAAATGTGACTTATCATTTAAAGCATCCACCGGTTAATAATAAAACTCAATCTTGTTGAATCAACCTCAACTCTTCTGCAAACAGTAGCGGATTTAAACATTAAGGAGAGAAAAAAGGAAAATGGGGAAAAAAGCAAAAGTGCGAGCATATGATCTCAATACCATCTCAATCCTAATGTCTTCAGCATGATACAGTCCAAAAGCCATATTACAGTCCAAAAAAGCCCTCCCAGATAATTTTTGAGAGTGCTGAGTTTAGACATGCCAAGAACATATGATATTTTTACCATGGTTAATGCCTTGTCATCTACAGAATCAGAGGGAATAAGAAGAAAAGAACAAAATGAGAGAGTCTTATTGGTGAAAACCTTCACAGGCACCATTAGGCGACGGAGAGTTGAGAGAAAAAACAAAATGAGAGAGGATTGATGGTGAAAACCCTTCGAGCACTACAAGTCGAATAAGGATCGTGAATCAGATAGGATAATCGGAGCATTGAACCCCAGTTTCATAGCGAAAAGGTACAACAAGAGTTGAATATTAGACTTGCTTGACAGATTAGGCCACTTAATCCAAAAGTGCATGTCATGGTCATTAGAGTTGGTATCCACATCTGATAAGTTTCTACTTGGTGATTTTCCTATTAGATATCATTTCTTTCCATTGTCCCCTTACTATGTTCCTCTTGATTTGTTTAAGTCCTCTTCTTGAGTCTGTTTTATCAAAACAAGTGAGAAATGACTTCAAAATTTACTACCAGCTTTCCAATTGCACAAAGCGGAGTCTGGCTAGTACATCAAAGTGACTTAAGTCAGGAAAGAGTAGTATGCGCACTGTGTTGGTGACAATTGACGTGCTTTGGGATTCATGTGAAATACAAAGGTTCGGTATATATTAATTCATGAGCACAAGGCAACATATAGAGGATATTGGGTTGGAACAGATCAGAGGTATTTTCTGTGATAAGGGTGATAGAGAAAGTGGTTAGTCAATAAACAAGCAAGGTCTTTCAAGTTGGAATCAAAGTTATCATGGCAAGTGAAGGAGCAATCTCCCTCAAAGTCAAGGCCACAAACCAACCACCATGTTTAAACTCACAAGTTTTATTTATTTGAAACTGGGACGAAGACTATGTCCAAATCAAAGCTTGGAAGCTTGAATTTTTCGAGTGTCGTGCCCAAATTTTGTCAGCACAAAGGCTGTTTGAGAAGGGTTTTACTTGCTAGGCATTCCCCTAGTTGAGAAGGTTTTTACCTCCTACATATTCCCCTAGTTGAGATGACCATTACCTCCTAGGCATTTTCCCTAGTTGAGAAGAACCATACCTCCTAGGCATTCTCCTTAGTCAGAAGAGTTTTTAGCATGTCTTAAGTTCAAGGGTCCCGCCTGGAGAATAGGGTCAGTTTTTAGTTCCCTTAAGTTGTTAGTCTTAGTTTTCCTTAAAGTTCAGGGGTCCCGCCTGGAGAATAGGGTCAATTTTGGTTTTCTTAAGTTGTTAATATTTAGCTTTCCTTAAGTTCAGGGGTCCCGCCTGCAGAATAGTGTCATTTTTAATTTTCTTAAGTTGTTAGTCTTTAGTTTTCCTTGAGTTTAGGGATCCCGCCTAGAGAATAGGGTCAGTTTTTAGTTTCCTTAAGTTTGTTAGTCTTAGTTTTCCTTAAGTTCAGGGGTCCCACCTGGAGAATAGGGTCAATTTTAGTTTTGTTAAATTGTTAATCTTTAGCTTTCCTTAAGTTTAGGAGCCCCGCCTCGAGAATAGGGTCATTTTTAATTTTTTTAAGTGGTTAGTCTTTAGTTTTCCTTAAGTTCAGGGGTCTCGCCTGGAGAATAGGGTCAGTTGTTAGTTTCCTTAAGATTTCAATATGTAGTTTCTCTTAAAATTCAGGGGTCCCACCTGGAGAATAGGGTCAATTGTTAGTTTCCTTAAGTTTTCAATCTCTAGTTTTTCTTAAGTTTAGGGTCCTGCCTGAAGAATAGGGGTAGTTTTAGTTTAATCAAGCTCAGTTTATAGTTTTATTAAGCTCAATCTCATAGGAGACGCACATCCTAGTCGAGTTTTTAGTTTAACCCTCATCATTGCATCCTTCATCAATAGCATAGGTGATTTACAGTTTTGCTAATAACTCACAAATCTTCCTAGTGCAAACTGGGCAGAAAATTTTGTTTGTTTTGTTGTTTTTGATTTCAGGCACCCACCTGGAGAACAAGGGGAATGTTTCAGAAATTGGTTTCAGGTTCAAATCGGAGAAATATCAGGAGCCCGCTTGGAGAACAGGGTTAACTTTCAGTTTACAAGTTCAAGTCAGTGGTATCAGGAGCCCACCTAAAGAACAGAGTCAGTGTTCGGGTTTCAATTTCAAGTTCAAGAGGCATCAGGAGAATCTCGCCTGATGAACAGGGTTAACTTTCTGTTTTCAAGTTCAAGTCAGAGGCATCAGGAGCCCACCTGAAGAACAGGGTCAACTTTCAGTTTTCAATTTCAAGTTAGAGAAGCATCAGGAGAATCCCGCCTGAAGAACAAGGTCAACTTTCAGTTTACACGTTCAAGTCAGGGAGGCATCAGGAGCCCGCCTGAAGAACATGTTCAATTTTCAATTTCAAGTTAGAGAAGCATCAGGAGAATTCCGCCCGAAGAACAGGGTCGACTTTCAGTTTACAATTTCAAGTCGGAGAGGCATCAGGAGACCGCCTGGAGAACAAGGTCAACTTTACATTTCAAGTTAGAGAAGCGTCAGGAGAATCCCGCCTAAAGAATAGGGTCAACTTTCTGTTTACAATTTCAAGCCAGAGAGGCATCAGGAGCCCGTTTAGAGAACAGGGTTAACTTTCAATTTCAAGTTAGAGAAGCGTCAGGAGAATCCCGCCTGAAGAACAGAGTCAACTTTCAGTTTTCAAGTTTAAGTTAGAGGCATCAGGAGAATCCCGCCTGAAGAACAGGGTCAACTTTCAGTTTTCAAGTTCAAGTCAAAGACATCAGGAGTCCGCCTAAAGAACAGGGTCAACTTTCAGTTTTTAAGATTCAAGTCAAAGACAACATGACCCCGCTTGGAGAATAGGGGCAATTTTTAATGCAAATCAGAAGTAGCACGAGCCACCTGAGGAACAAGGTTTGCAAGCTCAAGTCTACTCCAAGTTCAAGTTTACTTCAAGTGCAAGCAGCAGGATGCCCGGCTGAAGAACAGGGTCAACTTCCAATTTTCTTCAAATTCAAGTCAGCAGGATGCCCACCTGAAGAATGGGGTGAATTTTCAGTTTCATGTTGAAGGAGCAAGTGGAGATTCAAAGAAGATTCAAGACAAGAAGTAAATAGGATCTTGTATTTTTCTTTTATTTTTGCTATAATTTTCATTTTATTTTTATGTAAGGGAAGGACCGCGGACGGAACGGCACCTCAATCGGCTCTCCACCTCGGTATACTCCATCACTGTTCCTACTTCTGAACTACGTGTGGCTTGATTCCTTTATAGCCAAGGATATGTAGGTAGCTCAGATACCAGGCTCAGTCACATTCTCTTTTCTCTTAGCTTTTGGTCTCTCTAAATAAGGGTCGGGTCAAAAAACCTGTCTCGTCGTTCTTGGTCTGAAAACTCTTTGTGTTTCCAGTCAAAGAGGGGCAGCTGTAGACATGTAATTTTTTACCCTCCCCAAGATTTTATATATTTTAGCATTTAAATATTTAGTTTAGGCCTAATATCGCTATTTCAATTAGTTTTGACTCTTTTACTTCATTTGTCACAAAAATAAAAATTACAAAAAATATTTTCTTTATTTAGGTAATTGATATTTTATCTTGTTACTTTTAGTTTATTTACCTTTCATAAAATTAAAAAATACAAAAATAGTTTTATTTGTTACCTCAATGTGTGATTTTAGTATTTTTGCATTATAATTATTTACTTAACTAGCATGAATTAGTAATAGTTGTATTTTTAATTTGTTCGTTAGAAAAGAAGATAAAACCAAATTAATTTTAAGATGGACATGGTCTTGATTTTAAAATCAAAAGAAGGTCCAAGAGAGGGCCATTCTTAGACAAAAGTTGGCCCAAAAATTTGGCCAAGCCCAATTTCTTTCTTCTCCAACCCATAAGCACATACCCCCAACCTAAAGACCCCTTCATCTCCACATTGAAAAAAATCTAGAAGACCTAACCAAAGGGGATCAGCCGCAACTCCCAAAAAAAAAACGACCCCTCATTGCCGATCTTCTTCTTCAACCTGCAACTGCCGAAGCTTCTTCATCTTCCTTGAACAAAAAAGGACGAACCCTAGAGAACCCCTATTGCGAGATAGAATTTGAGAACAAATCTAGCTAAAACTAAGCTAAGCTAAAGCTAAACTAAAGAGAGCTAAAGGATAATTTTCATTGATATCTTCCAAATGAGTACATATAAGGTATTTATACCCTAGATAAATAGAAATGACAACATTATCCTAATAAACTGACTTAGGATGCTAAAGAAATAAGAACAGAAAATTGGGACTAAACTGTACAAGATAGAAATTATGTAATTATGCTACTTTTGAGCTCTCTTGGTATGATCTACAACATTCCTTCCCCCTTAAAATAAACCTTGTCCTCAAGGTTAAAAGCATGAAAGGAATAATGCATGTCTTCCAACTTCACTTGAACTCCAGAGAGCATCCTTGAGTTTATGCTTCCAAAATTCATGCTTAACAAAGTCACATTGCAAGGAGAAAAAAAGTACAGGGACAGCATCAATTAACCCAATATCAACGAACTCTTTGTCAGCAACTTTAGAGACCACTACATTGGGTCTTCTCCCCATGTCTCTACCCTGTTTTTGTGATGCCTTGTCAACTACCAATATAGCAGATGATCTGTGTATAGGTTTTGTGGCATCATTTTCACCAAGAAGTGCATAAGTTGCTTCATTTGTTGCTACTTCACTTGTTATTATTTGAACTTCCGTTACCAACAACTTGTAAATTGCAGTAGCATGACTATCAGACCCCTTCTGCTTTAATTCGCCAGTGCTTAGGATAGCTTTTCCTGGAGCTCCATTCCCAATTACGTTGGTTTCATCTAGGCCATCCAGTATTTCATATTCACATAAACCAAAATTATGAAATGATATCCAATTCGATATAATAATTCCTCTCCTAATATTCTTGCATTTCTGGTGCTTCCATGTGAACATATCACTCCTAGGACTTAATTTATCACTAGCACAACTCCTTCTTTCAAGGAAATGGATAGATATGTCTTCCTCAAATACTGTTAGACATCTAAAAGCACAAAGCACAGTGAAAACAATAGAGTGCATAGACTCAATATTTATCCTCCATGCCTCAAGAAACACCATACCTGCCTCGCAACTGGAAAGAGTTGAACTTAGATTAACACTAGAAGCCGAAACATGTTGAAGAAATAAATTCTAAACTTGATGGTTCTGTTTTTCTTTTGACTGAACTTGATGGTTCTGTTTTTCTTTTGGCTTAGCATTATTTTCAGAAGCAGGGAGAACATCTGCTTTAAGTCTCCTGTATAACTCAATGTGCAAACCAGTTGCAATAAAGACATGTACAACGAGATTCCTTGCCTTTGAAATTCCAACTGACGAACATGCATAGACTGTTTGGTCTTGCACATGAGCATAAAGGAAGTTAGCAAACCACTTCCCCATCAAGACACCCTTGTCCTCAAGGGTAATATGTGGGAATGAAGAAATAATCATACCTGGATCCAATGGGACCTTAGAAAAGTCCCCAATTATAAGATTCCTTCCTAGCACTAGGAGAAGAGTTTTAATGGCAATAGTCAACAACTCTCCACCTAAAACTAATTGCTTCAAGTGTTGATCAAGAAAACCATATTGTCTAAAGTATGCACCACTAACCTTCCACAACATCTCACTGTCAAATAAGGAACAAGGTTTCTCAGAGTATTGGCAGGGTAGTTTCAACACTCCGACAAGTAAGCTCCACTCCTTAATTTTGGCATCACCAACTACAAACTTGAGGCAAAAATCGCTAAACAAATTATCAAAAAGGTCTACAACTTCAACTTTGATGAAAGCAAGGGGACACTGGTGCTTATAACAGTGACTAGATCCAAAAAAATGGGTTTTCATATTTGACCACTTCCAAACTACACTTTCTATGATCTTCTTAATCGCTTCACTTTATTTCATTATCTCCACATCTTTTATGGTAATAACACCACAAAGTCGACCATCAGCTCCCCAAATCGTTTTGTCATTCCTAATAGAGGCGTTTGAATTACACTATAGCCGCGAACTAGCCTCTTGTTCTCTGATAGCATCATGCACCTCCAACATTGCATAATACTCGCACAACATATCAAAGCAATTTTTTCCAGCAACAACTATCCCTTGGTAAGCACAATAAAAATCACAACTAGAGAAACTATCTAACATGTCAATCAACAAGACATTCAGCTTTCTGAGTGTGGGAAGGCTTACATAGGGACCCGATAAAGGTTGAAATACCATAATCTTAGGAGTTCCATCACCCGGAAGCTCTTGCACAAGAGGTAAGATTTTCACTATGGAATTACTCACAAAAAGAAGCAAATGCAACTTTCCGCACCAACTCAATTTCTTTTGTGATACCAACAATTCCATCTTGTAGAATTTCCCAAAAACAGAAGCAACAAGATTAATGGCGACCTTGGGAAAGTCAAGAGCAGTATACTTCTTCCTTTTTATTTCTTTAAATACAACAACCTCATTTTCCCTAATATCCTCTACCTCCAACATTATCATTTTCTCAACTTGAGATTTTAGATTAGTTTTCTTGTTCCCTTCAAGGCACATGTGTTTATCATGAGTTGAGAAACAATTCTTTTTCAACTGTTTGGCACTATCTAGCAAGCTACTATTAGTTCTCCTTTTGAAGATATCACCACCAAATGCATAAGCTATGAAACTACTGGATAAAAGTAGTCCCTCTTCCCTTACTAACTTAATAAGAGAATATACCATTTTGGACTTGATGATTGAGTCAGCTACTCTGCCAGTAACACCCTTAATTGTATGAGTATTTTGAACTTGCAGATCTTCAAGTGATGTTGAAAAAGGAACAGGCTTGTTGACATCAATATTACGACTATAAGCATTATCAATACTCACACTCTACCAATCAAGGTCATCGATGTTAGGTGGATGCACCACTACCTCCAACGGAGTCGCAAGAACAGGACACTTCACCCCTTTCAGAACTTTGACTTCTTCCGAGCTCTCTTCCTCTACTGGAACTTCTAGTATTCCAATAACCTTTGATTTTTGTTAATCGCTTGTCATTCTCGTCAGCTCCAATTGGCCAGTGTCTATCAGATTTTCAGAGACGAAAGCTGATTTGTCAAAAGAGTCCTTTAATTCATGAGTTGGCATTTCATCAAACACCTTGTGTGCAAGAGAAGAATGCTTTTCCATTTCCAATTGTAAATGACCAGCTACTTCTCTACCTGGCATTTCATAGATCACCTTGTGCTATATCCAACTTCTTCCTTTTTTATCCCCTTTTTGTCTAGCCCATTCTCAATCCGTTTCACCTGCAAACTATTCCCCTGTAACTCAAGGTCATTATTATCCGATGGTAAATCCTCCAGCGATGCTTTTGCAATTCTAAATGAAGACCCAACAACAGTGGATTTCAGTTGGACTTTTGTCAATCTTATCTTCTTCGCTGGAGCTTCAGTAATAATGGAGGACGACGGTTCAAGCTTCACTACAGGAGCTGCCAATATAGGTCCAGTCGATGTCATATAAACCTCCCGCTTCCCATTCACTTCAGATGAATATGGGTTATTATCCGCCCAGTTTTTGTTACGTTGTTGACCCTGTGAAGCTGGAGAACAAGTAGTAGATCTATATGCCACATTAGGATCAGAATTGTAGCCTAAATCCCAGACGGTGTGTAACCCCCATATGCCCCGTAGTCGCCGGAATGGTAATAGGTGCTTGAGTGTGTTGCAAGTCCAGCATAAGGTCCAGTGCACATAAACGAGGAAGCCGCAAACTCCAAACCGCCGTAATTGCACAAATTTACTCCATGAGCATACGATGCAGCATAAGAACTTCCACGGGCATATGGGTAATGTTGGCTTGCCAAGAAAATTTCCATATGGGTCAGAGGATCGATGCTCTAATACCAAATGTTTCAAGATAGAATTTGAGAACAAATCTAGCTAAAACTAAGCTAAGCTAAAGCTAAACTAAAGAGAGCTAAAGGATAATTTTCATTGATATCTCCAAATGAGTACATATAAGGTATTTATACCCTAGATAAATAGAAATGACAACATTATCCTAATAAACTGACTAAAGAAATAAGAACAAACAATTGGGACTAAACTTTACAAGATAGAAATTATGCTACTTTTGAGCTCTCTCTTGGTATGATCTGCAACAACCCCTGCCAGCGTTCACCCTCAAAAACAAAAGACCCCTCTTCTTCTTCTTCTTCAGATTCTAACCTAGAGACACCAAAAAAAGCTTCAGCACCTAAGACCTTAGAGACCAACGACCGACCCCTGCTTCTTCATCTTCAACCTTCAGCCGTCTCCACTGATTTTCTTCAACCAAAAACACCCAAAACTGAAGAACCTCTCCATAGCCGCCGCTGCTTCTGGACCTCACACCAAACGACCACCCCATCTCCACCTCTTTCCGCCGCTCATCCCATCTTCTTAACCAAATCAGCGAAAACAGACCCTCCTTCTTCATCTTCAACAAGAACACCAAAACCATCAGCCACCAACCCTCTAAAACACTAAACTACCCGTCACCCTCCTCTCTTAACCTCACAGCAGCTACCCGCCACCCCCCCCCCCCC
>NW_017671235.1:195205-324967 GCF_001879085.1 Nicotiana attenuata
TTCCCTCAAAATCTTCACGAAAAAAGGGGTTCTGAGAGGGGGAAATTCGAAGAGGAGGGAGAAACCGAAAGGTTTCAAGTGGGATCGTCGCTCAAGGTTCAGGTTCAAAGTTCTCCGTCCAGATTTCACCGAATCTCTGGAAGTTCGTTCATCTGGTCGCTGCTTGTGTCTTGTTCGAGTTTGAAGTTTCGTCGTTTGGCATTTCATTATGACTGTGTAATTGCTGAAAATTTCAGTTAATTGAAGCTTTAATCTCAGGTCTGTTTTTCTTTCTTTCCTTTTTACTTGCTTTGATATTGAAGTTCAATGTGATTGAATGCCCTGTTTGCTTGGTTTCAACGTGCTCAATCGGAGTCCAATCTGATTTGTGGTTGCATAGATCTCTTGGAGTATTCTTGGTGTCCCCTTTAGGCTTAGACCTGCTTCGAACTTGTTTAATTCATTTTGGTCATTGTATGAAGGATTAGTGATGTGCTCGTCATGATTCTCACGAATATCCCTGTTTGTTTGACTGATTTCGGTCTTAAAATGTAGTTGTAGTGTAATAATAAGTAATTCGAACGATGATCGTGTAATGTTGAAAGAGGATTGTGTAACTACGGATGTGAACAATGACAGAATAGATAATTCAGAGGTAGTTCATTCGCATTTGAGAGGAAGTGATAATTCAAGTTCAAATCTTTTGTTCGGTTTAGCCGAGTTGGTGGAAAAAGCTGTTGGCTTTCAAGTGAATATGTTAGTCTTGTTACTATACTGATTAAGGATCACATTTGGATGGCTTCTTCTTTTTTGTTAAAACATGCCAATAGTTTAGTTGAAGTCTAAGGACAATATGAATTCTTGCTAACTTCACGCTTGATTGATTTGTTTCTACATTGATCAACATTCCATGACTAGAATTTTGTCATTCTTTGTAAGGATTGTGTTTCCCCGTTAACTTAGAAGTTTGTCAGGAAACGAAATGAATCAGAAACAGGAGCTCTCATTTAGTTTTGTTTCATTTGTTTATGTTATTACTTAACTTGTTAGGAATATGCTTAGGCCGACTACACATGGGTAACCAAACTTTTCGGCACGTAAGTAATCATCGTGACTATGGGTACGACTCCCGTGGCATAGTCATGATACATAAATCTAAATTCGGGTGTGCATTTCATGTGACCCGACCATAATTTTGAATAATGATAAAAATACACACGTTTTAGATCGTGGGTACGGTTCCCGTGATGCGATTCACAATGTGTACCAAAATCGACAAGTGTACGACAATCGTGCCTTGTTACAGAAAATATATTCTTAAATAATTAAAAGCGGTAGAAGTTAAAAATGCTTGTAGGTTTAAAATGTATAATTAATCAGATAATTAGGCCAATATTAATAGTTGAGCGACCGTGCTAAAACCACGGAACCTGGGAATGCCTAACACCTTCTCCCGGGTTAACAGAATTCCTTACCCGGATTTCTGTGTTCGCAGACCATAAATAAGAGTCAACTTCCTCGATTCAGGATTTTAAACCGGTGACTTGGGACACCATAAATTATCCCAAGTGGCGACTCTGAATTTGAATAAATAATCCTGTTTCGATTATTGTCACTTTAATTGGAAAAGCTCCCCTATACCCCTTTCGGGATAGAAAAAGGAGGTGACAAGTATCGTTCACACGAGGACTTGTGATTAATTATCGACTAAATTCAACTCAAACAATTAATCCATTCAAGCGATTTTCTAAAATGTGATTATTTAACTAAAACTAATCTAGAATAGTAAAATAAGAAATTAAAGGAAACAAGTTTGCAATCTTAGAGATGAATTCAAATGGAGAAACTATTCCAGAGCTATGGGTTAGCTAACAATCCCGTTGATTTTTTCACTTAAATGGTCTAATTAATTTAAGCTGATTTATTGGTTGACAAGGTTAATATTACTCGTAGTATTCTCCCGAAGTACTTCCCGCCTTTTCAAACTAACCTAATGCCTATATTCCTATGGATTAGGATTAACAAGAACACATTAATTATTCCTGTATAATAACCAAGCAAGGCGATTAGGTATATCCATATCCTAATCGTGAATCCATTCCTCATAATTCAGGTTCAAGATCTTGCTCTACTCAATCCTATTTGCAATCTTGAATTTCCTCTCCCGAGTTTAATCCTAGATTTGTAGATAGTATTAAATTGGTGATCAAGAAATCAAATAATTAAGCGCAAGATTGAATAAATAAACTAATATGATAAATTCAAGTTTCAAACTACAACGTTCATGTAGTACCCACAACTCTAGAACTAATAAACTATGAAATTAAAGGAATAGAAGAGAAGAAAAACTAGTTAGGTATGATAACAATGGACCTTATGTTTCATCAACGAACTGCAAGTAAAAGGCAAAACCAACAAGAAATATCAAACTAGTGACAACATATAACATAGTCCGTTAATAAGTCTGTTATTAAATTTTTTATTTATTTTTTTGAATTTTGACAATTCCAGGCTGAGAAAGTTTATTTTGTGTATCACATGTTTAGTCATACTTGTGTGAGTCATTTCTTTGTTAGACTAGTGGACTTAGTAGGGTCCACTTTCCACGCAATTACACCTAAATTGGGAAAGACTCTTCTCTCCAACCCCCCTCCCCCGCGTTCCTTAGCTTTTTGCGGGCATAGTTTGGGTAAAGCCGAAATTTGAATTATTTGGATTTTTGGTTTGAATTTTCGGATTATGGATTGGGTTTCGGATATAATTTTTATAATTTTTGGATTTCGTATTGGATATTGGATTTGGTACTTCGGATATTCAAAAATCTGAAACTTTTGTATTTTATATGGGATTTTTTCATTCCTATACACTATTTGAAACCTTATTACGAAGAATGTTCATGTTTTGGTATTTACCCTACCCTACCTAAACATATTTTAGCTACAAAATATATACAATCCTCCTTAAAAGGCTCCCAATCCATTATTTGTGCCTTCAATCAAGAGATTTAATTACACCCTTTTCCTTTTTTCTCTCCTCTATCACATTTTCTCTCCAGATTAAACTTATATTTAGGGATTTAGATATAGGAAAACCGAACAATTGAAGCTGCAAAAGTTCCACGAGTAAAACTGTGAAGTAGACAATACAGGAGCCATTGTTGCTGACCTCCGCACACTGCACTGTACAGAAGTGAACTAGTCCAATATTAGTCATATACCCCTACCCTCAATTATGGACTTTATACTAAATACAGAACCGAAATTACCATAACAATATGCTCATCAAAACTGGAAGCAAGAAAATCATAAACCAGAGATATGGACGGAGGGAAAGGGGTTACATCAAGATATTCTTTAGCATCGAGAGGAGGAGCAAGCTCTAATCGGAGACGAGCCCAGATATAATCTCAGCATCTAAATTAAGACCCGTCTCTATCTTGTTACATAGCTCCAGTATTGCTCTTTCCAGCCATTGCCCTGATGATTCCATTCTTTCGCTTTCTCTTCTCTATTTCTGTCTTCCTGCCTCGCTATCGTGTTATATATTATACATTTATCTACAACTTATCTACACTTTCATACATTATCTTTACCCAGTTATAAACAACTACAATATTATATCACTTAAGTACAATTTTTATACAAATTTTATACAATATGTCTTTTGTATATTTTGTATCTGATTTATATATAGTAAAAACAAATTTCACACAACTAATTATATATTATACAACTTATCTACAACTTATCTTCAATTTTCATACACTATTTCTACCCAGTTATATATATTTACAATATCATACAACTTAAATTTTGTATACAATATTGTTCAACTTTCATACAATAGTTAAATAAAAAATATATATAAAAATAACAGAATATAATTTTTCTACAATTTTACTACAATTTTGTAAGTATAATGTATGTCATGTCTTCTTCTTCGAGTTTCAATCTGAAATTCGGCCAAAATCAAGTCTAATCTTCATCAAAACACCCTAAAAATTGAGATAAAAACTCAATACCATATTCCCAATTATTTGCAATAACACCCAATCCAAACAAATAATGATTTTTAAAAATCCAAATTCGAATTCAATGCTTCAAAGCTTTTTAATGGCCGTCAATGGTGGAATTGCTGCTCTGTTTTTCTTTGCTTTACATTACTGGAATTAGGGATTGAGATATAGAGAAATACATAGAGAGAATTCCCAATTGTTTGCAACAATATCCAATTCAAACAAATAATGTTTTTTGAAAACCCAAATTCGAATTCAAAGCTTTAAAGCTTTTTAATGGCTGTCAATGATGGAATTGCTGCTCTGTTGTGCAAGATACGTGTGGGAGGGGGGATAGGATGTAGAGAGAGAAACGGTGGGGGGGGGGGGGGGGAGTGGAAGATATAGAGTGATTTTAGGACACTAATTATTATCATTAATTCCCTTAAAATGTACATAAATGGTAAGTGAGTATATAAAATGTAATTATAGTAAAACTTGAGTAGAGAGGGTAATATAATTTCATATAGTGTATAGGAATGTAAAAATCTCTATTTAGTCCATTATTCATATGCCAATAGTAACAAGTCCAATATCCTAACCATTAGATATATCTCATATATTCAATACTATTTACTAAGTTACTATCAGAATATTTTCTATTTGGACATGATTTTACTATTACTACTTCTTATCGGGCTTACTAATGTTTTTGTTGTATTTTCTTGATGATGATTTTGTTACTTGAACACTTTATTTAGTGGGCGTTTGGACATAAGAATTGTAAAATTCCAAAAAAAAGGTGAAAAAATTTCAAGTAAAAATGGTATTTGAAATTTAGAGTTGTGTTTGGACATGAATATAATTTTGGGTTGTTTTTGAAATTTTGTGAGTAATTTGAGTGAAAATTTGAAAAGCAGTTTTTTGGAGTTTTTCAAATTTCCAAAATGCATCTTCAAGTGAAAATTGGAAATTTTATGAATAAATGTCGATTTCGGGAAAAAAGTGAAATCTTTTAGGAAAAACAAGAAAAATTTCTTATGTCCAAACAGGCTCTTAGATTATTGCGTGAAAAATAAAGAACTTTTACGCAATTTAACATGAATACTTCATTAGATGTTCATTACACTAGAATGAAGAAACATCTCAACTTATAAGCTCAAAACTGAAAATCCGAAATATTCAAACCGATTAATCCGAATCCAAACTTAAAAAATACGATCAAATCCAAGTTTATTTAAATTGGATTTGAATTGTCATTTGTTCAATCCAAAAACCAAAGTCCAAACCTAAATTTTCATATCCAATCCAAATTGCCCAAAATCCCGCCCCTACTTCTTCCTCCTCTCCTCTGCCACCATATTTTTAACGAGGTAAAGTTCATCACAAGTTATCAGTTACTGCAATTATTTCGAAAGAACTTTGGAGTATGTTTTTCTTGCACCTTTTTCGAATTACAGTTTGAAATTTCACAATTTGCTTCAATTCTATGGCTTGCGAAATAGGAAGACCGGTGTAGTTCGGTGACATTTCCGGCCAAAAAGATATTATGTGAAATGCGGAGGAAGTGATTTTATTGTGACCAAATTTAGCTTATTGAGTTTACTGCAATGATGGTATAAGTATTTTTACCTTCGCAGGAGTAAATTCTGTGTACACACTACCCTTCTCCGACCCCATCTGTGAGAATATACTAAGTTTGTTGTTGTTGTATTTTTGCCCTAGGTATTGGGATAGCTGCAACTTTCAAATTACAAGCCTCAGCACTGATTGAAAGATATAGCCCCTTTCAATAACTTCGCCTCGGAGTCCTTAACTTAAGAATATGATCAGAGTGCAAGATGGATGCCAAATTTGGATTCCTAACGGTCAAAGGACTGGAAGATATGTTTATACCCATGTTGAGAAATTGCAAGAGCACGGGTTTTATGAAGAAAATACATGCTCAAATGGTCAAGTTTTCCCTTTCACAGAGTAACTACTTGGTGACCAAAATGGTTGAGATATGTGACAAATTGGGAGAAGTAGACTATGCCAGTTTGCTGTTCAAACAAGTTGTGGAGCCAAACAACTATTTGTACAATTGTATGATCAGAGCCTATACAAACAGACAGAGGTATGTGCCATGTATCAATATCTATAAGCAAATGATGGAACAAACCGAGAGTGAAGAAACAACTTCTCCTGATGAATACACATACCCATTTGTTATTAGGTCATGTGGGGGGCTTTTGTGTGTTAATCTAGGTAAACAATTCCATGGGCAGGTGTGTAAATTTGGGTTTAAGTCTAGCAGTATGATAGAGAATTCTTTATTGGATATGTATGTGAAGTGTGATCAAATGAGTTACGCACATAAATTATTCGAGGAAATGAACGAGAGAGATGTGATTTCTTGGAACAGTCTCATTTCCGGGCATATAAAGTTGCGTCAAGTGAGAAAGGCAAGAGCTTTATTTGAAGAGATGCCAAACAAGACTGTTGTTTCTTGGACAACTATGATTTCGGGATACACAAAAACTGGCTGCTATGGAGATGCCTTGGATGTTTTTAGGAGAATGCAAATGATTGGGATGAAACCTGACTGGATTAGTCTGGTTGCTGTTTTGCCTGCTTGTGCACAACTTGGAGCTCTCGAGTTAGGAAAGTGGATTCATTTCTATGCAGAAAAGTACGGACATTTGAGGAAGACTTCTGTGTGCAACGCACTAATGGAAATGTATGCAAAATGTGGAAGTGTAAACCAAGCTTGGCAGTTGTTCAATGAGATGTCTGAAAGAGATGTGATCTCCTGGAGTACGATGATTGGAGGCCTAGCAAACCATGGTAGAGCTCATGAGGCACTGAAGTTGTTTAATGAAATGCAGAGGTCCGCCGTTGAACCAAATGAGATCACTTTTGTTGGTCTTCTTTGTGCCTGCGCGCATGCTGGTCTGGTGAATGATGGTTTGAGGTACTTTGATTCCATGAAAAATGATTATAACATAGAGCCACGGATAGAGCATTATGGTTGTCTGGTTGATCTTCTTGGGCGTACAGGACGTCCTGAACTAGCTCTTGCACGCATCAAGAGCATGCCAGTGAAGCCTGACTCTGCTATATGGGGTTCCTTATTGAGTTCTTGTCGAACTCATCGCAATCTTGAAATTGCAGTCATTGCAATGGAACATCTATTAGAGCTTGAACCTGAAGATACAGGGAACTACATTCTGCTCGCTAATATTTATGCAGATCTTGGAAAGTGGGATGGTGTATCAAGGATGAGGAAACTCATAAGAAGTAAAAGCATGAAAAAAACACCAGGCTGCAGTCTAATTGAGGTAAACAATGTGGTTCAAGAATTTCTATCAGGTGATGATTCAAAACCATTTTCAAAAGATATCCGTCAGGTGCTAGAGCTATTGGCCTTACATCAAAGCAAAGAAAATGATCTGGTTGATATAACACTTGAGTACTTAAGTCCTTGAACTTATACTTCAAAGCACTTCAGCGAAATGTCATTTTAGCACCGATGAGGAGTGGTCACTCTTCATATGTCCTTTTCGATTCAAGGTTTTTGGTATAGTTTATACCACATTCTTTAGCATCCGGAAGTCCCATGAGGAGTCATAGTACAAGCAATCTCAAATAACACAGAGCTGGAAACCATAATTTGGCACCATCACTTTATATGAGCCAATCAGTCGTCTTGCATTTCATCCTTCCGGAGTAAGTATTTTTTCCCTTTTCCTCAAATTGGTTGAACTTTTAGTCACAACAACACCTTTGTTCGTGTATTATGTTATATTAGTCATTAGACTTGTTTGTTAATGGTCTATGTCATTTTGAACAAATTCCCTTATCTAAATTCTTTAATTGCTGAACTAATTCAAAAGCATTCTGAAATTCCGCTTTCCCGTGTAGAGGTTTAAGTGAAGCCACCGAATTGGAACATGTGCATTTTTTTTAATCCTATTTATCGTTTGGTGGGAATTTGGAGACCTGTATTTCAGGGATAAATTATGTTCAGGTGCTGGAGAGATCCAAAAGTTTGAACTTTTTTTGAAAATGGGTAGAAAGAGAGACTGGATGTGAAAAGAAAAGTTTGAGAGGCTCTTTTCTGCTGTTTTAGTGTGTTTCCTCTCTGGAAACACTGTGTGGTGTAATGTAAGGGGAGGTGGCTTCAGTTTTACTTTTACCTGATAAGGTGAGACACTTCACCTCTGCTGCAACAGTTTCTTCCTTTAGTGACTTCAAAGGAATTGAAACTCTAAAGAGTGAAACGTTGGTGATGCAATTATTGACATAGGAGCTCCTCTGGAAGAAATCTGCTTTCTTGGTCGTGGTGTTCCAACTGTTGATTTGCTATTTATTTTCTCATGTGGCATTAAATTAATGTTTCGCAATAAGGATTATTGTATAGCTGATTCCTCAGATACTGGCATGTATTATGGCTGATTTAGAGCTGGCCCGACTCCATTTGTAACCTCTTTTTATTGCTAATATATGAGTGACTGGACAGTGCTTTTGTTGGTAAATCCAAGTGTCTTTTTTATCTTTCATTAGAACTTTATATTGGTTTATTCCACTAGAGTAATATATAGGAAGTTTTTTCCTGACAAAAAGGAGGAAGAAAGTTGTAACTCACAGAATTTCTATATTACTGCTGCGTATAGTTTCCTTTCTGTCAAATGTATTTGTTAGATTTATCCGCTGCCGAGTTATGCCCGCTTTTTGCATCCACACATTATAACGTACTTTAGATATTTGATACCTTCAGGTCTTGTAGCTGCTTGGAACACTGCAAAAGCCGAACCAGGTTCCATTGTTTCTATCTTTTGCTTAGGCACGCAAAATTCAACCTGGTTCCATTGTTGAACCAGGTTCCACTGCAAAATTGAAGCTAGCTCCATTGCTGTAAGCTTTTGACAATATAATTGTGTCAATACTTGAACTCTTCTATTTTTTACCTAAACGTCTAAAAATGTGCTTGATAGGTTGAAGAGGATGCAAAAGCTGCTGATGTCCTCGTGAATTATTGGGATTGCCATTGACGCTAAGAAACATGGTAACACTGCTCCTGTGAATTTTCGAGTACTTGTAGTTCTCTGGTTTTTCCTGGGAAATGGTCGGGTAAAAACTTATCCATCTTTTTAATTCTCATTTGCAGCCAAAATTTTTGGCGAAACTGAATTCATCAATCCGAAAGAGCATGAGAAACCAATACAGGAAACCAGACAATGCCGCTTACTATAACTTTTTCTTTTTAAATTCTTTTCTTATTTCTAACATGTACCTTCCATAGTTTTCATACATACAAAATATTTCTGTTACTGTGGTGGAGTAATTATTAAGATGTCTCTGAAATCACATACTCTTCACAAAAGAGTGGAGCAGCTTTGCACCAGGGCAATCAAATAGGCAGTAATGCCATTTCTTTTATTAGGTGGATTATGTAATTCACACTTCAGCTGGAGGGTTTAAACACTTAGGTGGTTGATTTGGCTGCTTTTCTTTGTTAGGTACTACATTATCTTTTATAGCTGGAGTTGCCTTTAGCTGGAGCCTGGATGTTTGTTTGGAAAGTTGCCAACCAGTCACTGCTTACAGTTGTGCATCTAGCTGCACATTTTAAATTCATGGAGTTGTGACAGAACAAGGTTAATGGACGACACTAATTCTGCTTTCCGCAGAACATTAGGTTTGATGGGAAAGGAGGTGATAGCGAGAAATCGAAGGTGGGAATGAGAAAATGGCGCCAGATGACTGTAGTGTTGGATGCTGCCGTGAGGGTTAATCGGGAGTGTGCCATCTCTGCAACTCGCCGGCATTGTCGTCTTTTTGGTCTCTTCTTTTTTGATATATGTGACAAATCCAGAAAAATAACAAAGGACAAATGCCATGCGTGAACCTTGATTTCTGGCTTCTATTTCGAGCTACGTTACCGTGTTTCCTATTTTCACCTAGAGTTCTTTATTTTTCACCATCTTCAATTCCTTAACAGGGATTTTTTTATGTTTGGAAGAATGCTGTGATGGTCATAATCGGTTCACTATCGTGAGATTAATGTCAAAGAAAGAATTGGTAATGCGTTCCTACAGCATACTCAAGAGGTGTCAAATGCGCAATGAGCCTCAAAAACCTTGCAGAAATCTATTTATGGATGAATGCAACATATAAAAACCATACAAGCTGACATGAACTCACGTAACTCAAAATTGTGACCAATCACTCTCTCTACAAGTATATGCACCTCTTTTTTATAGCCAAAGGTTGATAGATATACATAAACTGTTTTGACGGGTAAAAAAATGCTTCCAGAAATTAGCATAAGACTAATAATCCTGGCACGGATCCACCAATAGGTGTCTGGCTGGATTTTGGTGCCATTTAAGTGACTACGTATTCGCCTCTTTTTATTTATTATCAGTTATAGACTTATAGATGCCTCAAATCTTTAAAAATCACAACGCCTATTTGTCAAAGAAACAAGTAATTCATTAAAAGTACACCATTGGGGAAAAAGCTGCGCAAAATAACGTCAGAAGAGAACATACTTAACCAAAAAGAGGTACAGGATATTTCCTATCTTGTTAGATACCATGTATAAAGCTGAAGGTACAACTAAAATGTCGAATGTCTCCTCTTTTTAACGTCTGCACTACTGTGGGGGATATGAAGGTGGGTATGCAGATGCAGTAGCAGGAAGAGTATAATCATACGCACTATAACCACTCTGCCCTCCATATGATCCATGATAACTCCGCACTCCACCAACTCCAGCAGCTTCTTGCAGTGCATATCCATATTGTGGAGGAAGTGCAGCCGTACTTTGGGTGTGGGTTCCGCTATAAGCTCCAGCTTCTTGAATTGCATATCCGTATTGTGGAGGAAGTGCAGCCGGACTTGTGGTGTGGGTTCCACTATAAGCTGGAGCATATGAGACCGTGCTAGGTGCCTCGTATACACTCTGGCTGGTATAGCTATGTGCTCCTGTATATCTAACTGGTGGCACTTGATGTGATGGAGGAGGATTCCTGGAGCGGAAAGAAGGAGAGGCATTCGACAATCTTCCAGATTTAACATGCCGAGAGGTGGACGGGTCACTGGACTTGCCAGTGCCACTTCTACGGCCCCGCTTTTTTGAATGCTTGTCACGAGGAGCTGTGCCCTTTTTCCTTTTTGCTCTGGACTCCTCCAACTCTGTCACCCGTTTTTTAAGTCCTTCCAAAGAAAATTCTTGTTCAAGCTTGTGATCTTCCACACATTTTATTATAGCCTTAGTGGCTTCCCACTCTATAATGTTAGCTTTGTCCTGAGAAACAAGTCACACTTATCCAATACTGACAAACAAATAAATAAAAAGAAAGGGAACATATGACTACAGCAGCAAAAAAGAACAGATTCATAATGTAGATGCACGAATAACTGAGAATCTCACAAAAGGATTTACAGCAGAAGGTGCTTGTACAATTTGAGGTGGTCCTTAAAGTCTACACTCTACAGTCTTTAATCTGCACGCTCTATTCCTGTTATGATTTACCGACAAAATTACTGTTTTTATGGAAATTAGCCTATATCATCATATGACACTGCTTTTCCCGCATAACTTTGGTTTAAAATGACATAGGCAGGCATGGATTTAAAAACTATTTATGCAACTTCTACAACTATGTCCTCCATAAAGATTAAAAGAATGGCATTAATTACTTTTAGAATCATCAATTTACTCTGTAATCCTCCTGCAACTGATTTAGCTTAGTATTGAGAATATAAAAATTTCAGGAAAATGAAATGAAAAGAGAGTTCTTTTTCCTTTCCTTCGATGCGGGGGATTCACTCATCTCTCTGTTGTACTGAACACAATAATGTGTTTGTATATCACTTCTCATCCAGGCAATTTTTGTTTTTTTAAACCACCCAGGCAACCACAATGAGGAGAAAACAGAGGGGCTGGACAGAGAAATATACGCACCACTGCAGCTGAACTAAATCTTCCCTTCTTTGAAATGTTATTAGAATTTCTTCGACAGTTCCTGAGATATGCCTTAAGAAGTGAGACTGGAGGGAATCGCTCTGCTAATCCCGACTCGTAAGCAAAATATACTGCTTCAACCTCTTTGCCACTCTTCACCAGCTCTTCAATAATATCTGATCAAAGAGAAGGTAACATAGTCATCTTCTATAGTAATGAATGCAAGTCCAACAGTCAAAGGAATCACAAAAAACCATAAAGCTCATGGCCCAAAAGCAAATAGCTGGATTCAACAACTTCCCGGTTCCAAGCTAACACAGGTCCCTAAAAAATACTCTCTGTTCCACCAAACAGAAATTCAGGCACCATTTACAAATTTACATATTCAAAGTCATGAGAAATTAGAGTAGAATTTAACTTCACATATAATCATATTGTATGCAGACAACTGCAGAAATTAGAATGAAGAAAATCTTTTTTTTTATAACCGTGGTGTCCGGGCCAGCTTCCGCGCACCTCGACTAATTCCACGGGATACCTGTCACCTCCCACCAGTAACACCTTCCACCAGTACCAGGTACCAGAAAACTCTATCCAGGTTTGAATAGATGAGAAGAAACCACCTACTATTTTTTTACCTCTGCTAGGATTTGAACTTGAAACCTCATAGTTCTCACCGCATAGAATGAAGAAAATCTTCAAGCATAGTACAGTTTAAAAGGCAAGTAAAAGTGTCAGGCAACACATCCTAAAGGAGGAAAAAAATCCGTGTTACATATTCCAATTACTAGCAAAACATGAAATAGGTTCTTTTTCAATTTGAATAATGTACCAGAGCAAGTTAAGAAAAATAATTTTTTGAACAAGAAGCAAGTTAAGAAAAATATCTTAAAACCAAATATTACTCCCTGCGTCCCAATTTATGTGGCGGTATTTGACTCAGCACAGAGTTTAAGAAAGAAAGGAAGAATTTTGAAACTTGTGGTTTAAAATAAATCATAGATATTTGTGTGGTTGTAAATCACTTCATTAAGAGTAAAGTAGGAAATTTAAAGTGAAATTGTTTCTAAATAAGTAAGTATGACATTCTCCTTGGGACAGACTAAAAAGAAAAGTATGACACATAAATTGGGATAGAGGGAGTATATATTTAAAGCAACTTAAGTTTCTCTAGCCAACTAAATTCAAATTTGGCATGCCTACATAGAGGATACTGGATATAAGATTTTTCAATGACATTAATTCCACAGATAAATGGTGTTCATAAGAACCCACCCCCTATTTTGTTCCCAAATCCAAAGGCAACCGCAAGCTTTGGCATATCTTTCCTGTTAGCAAACTCCATCACCAGCTTCCTTAGGAACTCCTCTTCAAACCTCTCTTTTAGTGCAAATGATATAACCAACTGCAAAAACATTGTTGCTTCAGCAGCGCATACTCCACTGGTCCTCTCCCCACTACCCATAACTCCCTTCCATTTCTCCAACACCCTTGCTGCCCTCTCCTTCAAACTCCTCCCCGCACCATAACCCCCTTCCACAACTGGCCCAACTGACTGAACTAACATATCACACGCCCACCTCCTATCTGCCCCTATCATCTTCCCCTCTACCTTCATCCCCACAAACTCCTCTGCAGCATCCAAGATCAACCTGAAAGAAACCCAGCAAAAAAATGATAAAAATAAGATGACCAAAAACACTCAACATAATATACAATGTGGGCTTCAAAGTCTCTACTTTGCTTTGGCATATGCAATGACAACTCTGATTCTGACCAAACCTGTCTCCTCCCCTACCCACCCGCCCTCACCCAAACCCCCAAGCCCCGAAAAGAATAAAAGAAAACAAACATAGAAAACCTAAAAGATGCATAATTATGAAAGCCAAGGAAGGCATTAATACAGTAGGGTTTTAGGTGTTCGATTTCAATTACTTCTCCAAAAATAATTAAGTATTTTTAAGTCGTGGGATATGGAAGAAGTCCCTCAAACGAGAGTTGAGCAACCAAAAGTTATTAGTCCAGATCACTGTTGTTTAGCTCATACCCTTATTTGTTTTCTACACAATTCATTGGTTCACAAGGAAATTCATGTTGCCTCGTCGAGAACATATTTGTATTGAGGATGCCAAACAGTTTTAAAATTGTGAATTGGTTTATTTCCCATTTTCTGTATCTAGGTCTCCATCTTGACGGATCCCCATATCTAGAGAGTCTATAGTAAACCTTTTTTTTAAATGGATCTACAATAAACTATTACACTATCAAAACAATACAGAGAGCTGTTGACGACACGGATAAGTATTTCTCTAGAAGGACCAAGAAGAATATGTGCTAGGTAGGGGATAGGCCATAGAGTTATGTTTATATGCTTGTTGAGTTGGATGTGCATAAGCCATAGAAACCTTGTGGACGGTGAAAAGGAGCCACATACGTCCTACCCAATTAAGGAATGGTCTTTGTTGAGACTTGTAAATGTCCTTTTTTTCTAATAGGTGTGATGTGCCCAAGAGCCGATTTTATCATGAAATATGGTTCGAAGCAGGATGAGTAAGGTGGGGCGTATTCTCATTTCTTTCGGTCATCCAGTTCCTACTTTCTAAGCTATTGATGAATCCAATTATGAGGGAATCCTCATCTCATACATCAGGGACGAAATGAAAGAAGATAGGATAGACTTTGATAACTTAACTTTATTTGTTGAGATTTCTTTAGTTTATTGATTCAAAGTTGATGTTTTTTAGCACGCGTGCCTCCATCCCCCAAAAGGATGTATATTCCGCACATTTTGTCCTGTCATGCATTTACTCCTACTCCAAGATTTGGTTCACGATTTTATCATTATGTAACAAATTGATTGATATCTTTACTTGTCTAAATGCCTATCCACTTAGCTCTGTGCTAGATTGGAAAGGCTAAACCAAAATCTGAACTGCAGCTACTGATAGTCTCTTTGGACTAAAAGCAAGAAACCGTGCCATCTTCTGGTTTCACTTAAACAACAACTACTACGCCTCAATCCCTCCCTGACCATGCTACTCCACTCAAACTCATCTTATGCCAGCATTAATCAAATACAAATAAAAAGTATTATAGGTTGTTTATATTTTCTAAACATATAAATCTCTAAAAGGGTAAACCACTCCTAGAAGCATAGTACCTAGAATAAAAGTGTAATCACCATTTTATGTTTTTAAAAAACAATCTTTGGCGTAATAGATTGCTGAAAATATCTCCCATTACCTACCAACTAGCTATCGTTCTTCCATTACCACATTATTATCAACATTATCACCTTATAAAGACGGAACGAAGTGCACATAGTGATCTAGCATACGCAGAAAAGAGAGCAAAATGTAATACACACACACTCCCCCATTTCAATCTATGTGAACCTATTTCCAATTCAATCCGTTAACAAAAGTATCCTTTTTTTGAATTTGGAAATAATTTAATTTAAACTACAAGTTCGAAAAAAATGTTTGTGTTTTCCTTAAATTACGAGTGCAGGTAGGTTCACATTTTCAAATAGGTTCACGTAAAATGGAGGTGAGAGTACATAAATATCCTCCTAGTTCTAGAAAGAGTAAGTGAAAAACCTCATTGGGTCAACGCAAGTGTCAAGGGCAGCGACAATCTCCGTCCTCAAACCATTAGACTCCTTTCGCTTCGTCTGAAGGAATGTAACGAGGCCGCTGGCATCCATTCTCCTACAGTAAATCCTCAGCACTTCGGCCAAGCTCTTCTCGCTCAAATCCCCCAAACCCTCAGCAGCATTCTCAATCTCCGAGATGGCGGCGTCCTTCTTCTCCGAGATGAAAGCGGCCATGCCCGATTCTATGTCGGGGAGGGCATTCTCGCGATTCTGGAGCTTCAGGAGGGCATTTTGGGTGTTTTCCTTGAAGGATTTGATTTGGGTGTCGAGGGTTTCGGATTTCTGGGAGAGGGTTTTGTCGATGTTGGTGAAGTGGGTGGTTAGGGTTTTGTGGAGGTCGGTGACGGTGGCCAGTAGGGTTTTCCGGGACTCGAGGTTGCTGAAGAAGGCATGTATCCGGTCAGAGTTGGTTGCAGTATCTGCCGCCATGGACGACTGTGAGAAAATCGAACTGCACTGGGTCGGAGAAGTTAGATTAATTAATATTTCAGTGAGCGGGATAAGAACAATAAAGCATATGCAAAATGTTCCCGATATATTTGGAGTATACTCGTAGGGGCGTGCATTATTTGGATTAAACCTAAAACCCCAAATTGAACCAAACCTAATTTTAATTTGGATTGTTTTTTGATTTTTTGGTTTGCTTTTCCATTGAGAAATTTAAAAAAAAGAAATCAAGTCTTTTTATGCGGGTGTATAACACCACATTCTCTGTCATTAGGATATAATGTCGTATTCCTCGTCTTTATTAAGTAGTAATATTTTGATTGCGTTTGAATATTTTATCAATTTAAGTCTTTTTATGCGGGTGTATAACACCACATTCTCTGTCATTAGGATATAATATCGTATTTCTCATCTTTTTTTTTTGGTAATTAATCACTTTATATTAATCACCTGATAAACTATACAACCATAGCATCACTACACAGCTAGCTATCTCATTACAAAATCTCATCTGCTATCTCCTATCTCTTCTATACATTCATAAGAACAGATAACTATGAACTATATTTTGAATACTAGCAGTAGCTCTAATAGTACATGTATACGCTATCTCACGTGCAATACTATTCCAGTCTCGTGCCCTTTTTTTCAAAAATTCTCAAATTTCTCTCAATCCAAATAGCATGCACTATTTCTGCATACACCAGCCTGAAAATTCTTGCTTTTGTGGTCTTGCCTTTAGCATGTTGTAAACTCCAATCCATATGCTGTTCCCAGGTCTGCTTCCTTGTGTAATCATGCTGCACCCATTGCATAATCTTCATCCATATATGTCTGGCAAAGTCACACGTGACAAACAGATGATCTCTATTCTCCTCATGGTTATGGCATAAAGAACATTGAGTGTCCACTGTAATTCCCCATTTAATCAGCCTATCAGTGGTTGGGAATCTTCCATGTAATAGCATCCACATAGTGAACTTTGCTTTTGGCCTCGCACTGTTCTGAAATATTAGGCTCTTCCATATCACTCGAGGTTGTTGTCCCAACAGCTGAAGGTATATGTGTCGAGTAGTCATAGTGCCCTGTGTGTTCCTCTGCCCTAGACTGTAATCAGCTCTAGCATTGAATATTTGTCTGAGCATCCAACAAGCTTGCTTAGGAGCCATCATTTGCATGAATTGTTGCCCTTTGATGTAATAGGAACTTGATCCACAATCTATCTTGTTTTGCTTCCACATCCCAGCAGATTTTTGCAATAGCTGCTCTATTCCATATATGTATATTCACCAGATTCAAACCACCACAAGATTTAGGAGAGCACATCTTTTCCCAGGATATCAATGCTTTCTTAGTTATGGTATTGGTTGCTGACCATACATAACTTCGACAATAGGCATCAATAGTTTTAAGTACCTTGACCGGTAATGGTAGAATCTGAGCCCAATATGCTTGCACTCCAAAAATGACACTTTGCACTAGTTGTACTTTTCCTGCATATGATAGTTTCTTAGCTGTCCATGAGGAGATCCTTGCTACTATTTTCTGAATGAGAGGTTGCCACTGTATCATTGATATCTTTTTTGTTGACAAGGGAATGCCTAAATATTTGAAAGGCATTTCTCCTTGCCCATACCCCAGGTGTACAAAAATACTATCTCTTTCCTCTCTTTGCACCCCTCCAAAATACACTGAGCTATTCCCTATATTTGCTTGCAGACCTGAAGATTGAGCAAAATGTTGAAAGCACCTGTGCATAGCTTTTACTGATGATAAGTCTCCTCTTGCAAATAGTAGTAGGTCATCAGCAAAACTTTGATGTATAATACCAAGTTTGGCACATTTTGGATGATATCTGAACTCTTTATCCTCCTTCAAATCATTGAGACTCCTACTTAGATACTCCATGGCAATGGAAAATAGGAAAGGTGATATGGGGTCCCCTTGCCTAAGCCCTTTTTTTGCATCAAAGGGGGTAGTAGTCTCTCCATTGATCAAGACAGTATAATTGACAGTTTTGACACACTCCATGATCCATTTGATGAATTGATCAGGGAAGCCCAAACTCTCCATTACCTGCTCCAAGTAGATCCACTCCACTGAGTCATAGGCTTTCTGCAAGTCTATCTTAATCCTGCATCTATCTGAAATGTGTTCCCTTGGGTAAGCTTTAACCAATTCATGAGCCATGACAATATTATCTGCAATTCTCCTCCCTGGTATAAATCCAGCCTGATTTTCACTAATGACACTAGCAATCACCTTCTGCATTCTTGCTGCTAGTATTTTGGAGATCATCTTATAGAGAAGAGTGCATCAAGCAATAGGTCTGAAGTCCTTCACTGTGACTGGCTTGTCCACCTTGGGGATTAGTGTGAGAGTAGTGCAGTTGAGTGCCTTATACAGTCTCCCAGTACTAAAGAAATCTTTAACAGCTTCACATATCTCCACTTTGATAACAGGCCATGCCTTCTTGAAAAAGCAAGCATTATACCCATCTACTCCTGGAGCTTTATCCTCTCCTATATGCTTCAGCCCTTCAAGTATTTCTTGGTCAGATATATCTGCAACTAGTTGCCTTCTTTGCTGCTGGGATAACACAGGCCCTTTCTTCATGATCTCCCTGTTTATTGAGGGTAGTTTTGTTGCTGCAGTCCCCATCAATGATTTATAGAAATCAGTGATTTCCTGTTTGATCATATCAACATCATTCAACTTCTGACCATCTAGAGCTGTAAGCTCTTTAATCTGCTTCCTTTGGTTTCTTTCCTTCAGTATAGCAGAGAAGTATTTTGAATTTGATTCCCCAAGCTTAATCCATCTTACTCTAGATTTTTGCTTTAGGACACTTTCCTCAATACGTGACCATTTTTTCAGCTGCTGCAGAGAATTTTTCTCTTGTTCCATCAGGTCATCAGTATAGTTAGTGCTAATCCTCTCTTATATCTCTTGAAGTTCTCCACGAGCCTTATCAATCTTGGAAGCAATATGTTTAAACTCCTCATTATTTAATACTTTAAGTCTAACTTTCAAAGCTTTCAATTTCAACCATATGTTCTGCATTCTCCATCCTGTCACATTCTGCTCCCATACTTCTTGCACTATCTGTACAAATTTGCTATGATCTACCCATACATTTAGAAATCTGAAAGGAATATTGCCTGGCCTTGAATTCACAGAAATTGATAAAAGCATAGGTGAGTGATCAGATATTTGTGGCAACTCATATTCATTCTGAACTTGCCCCCATTGCATCATCCACTCAAAATTTCTAAACATTCTATCAATCCTGCTTCTGATTCTGTCAGTGCCCCCTTGTTTGTTCGACCAAGTGTAAAAATCACCCTTCCATATCAATTCACTCAACTGCAGAGTTTGAATGCAGTTAGCAAAGTCTTGAGTTTCAGCATATGTTACAGGATTGCCCATTAGTCTATCTTGGGAATAAAGAACTGCATTGAAATCCCCTCCAAATAGCCAAGGACTGGTTATATTTGCAGCTAATTGATGAACCTCTACCCATAATGTCTTCCTTTGCTCTAGTGTGTTATGTCCATAGACAACTGTTATTAGGCAGTCTATCTTTCCTACATTATCTGTAACTTGACAATGTATATATTGATCCCCAGCTTTGAGTAATTGCACAGTAAACCATCTTGGATCCCATAAGACCCACACCCTACCATTTTGAGCATATTGGTAGTTATTTATCCCTTCCCAATCAGGTGCAATGGCTTTGCTAACTCTCCTGAAATTATGTTCTTTCGTATTTCTCATCTTTATTAAGTAGTAATATTTTGATTGCGAAACTTTCATCATAAGGTTTACCGTTTCTTCAAGTTTGATATTTGCAAACGGAAACTATATTATTTGAACTTGGACGGTTTAGATTTTATATTTTTATGTTTGGACATGTTATTTTTAACGATTATTTTTTAAACTTTCACCCATGATTAATAATAGAAATTGTATTTTAGATATTTTACATCATTACTTCTTATTCTCTATAATATTCATTTTTCTCGCCATTCAAATATAAATATTTGATTATGTCAAGTTGTCAACTAACTTATATAACACACCTGAATAATCAAACCCGAAAAAATCGAAACGAAAAGAGAAAACCAGACCAAGCCAAACTTATTTTGGTTTAGCTTGGATTGCATTTTTTCAAAAAAAAAAAAAAAAAAAGCAAACAATGTAAAACTAACTACCCCTAAAAATTTGATAATACACCTCTAGCGTCCCGTGTCCGGAACATATGCACACTCATCTTTACTCCTATTTTTTTGGCTAAGCTTTTTGAAATCAAAAGCATTTTAAAAAAAAAAAATTATAAAAAGCTGAGATATTCGGCAAAAAAAAGTGATTTTTTTTTTGGACAAAAGTAGAAACAATTTTTTTTAAAGGTAAGTACCCTTGTCAACAACTTTTACTCACAAAACTACCAATTAATTTATTTCAAATGGAAAATCAATTAATTATTACAACGTTATCCCACCATCGTGATTTTTCCTTCATTATCTCCCAACCTTTTTATTATTTCTTTCATTCTACAAAATGAATACTTTTTTCATGTTGTAAAAAAGGTAAAAAAAATTTAACCAAAAAAAAGAGTGTTTTTTTAGTTATGTAGCACAAATTTTAACGTTGTTTTTGAGTGAAAAAGTAAGGCAGCACATTAATCCATTTTGGGTTTGTGTGAATTTTTAAATTAAATTCTTGAAGAAAATAAACTCCTACAACGTTGGGTATGTAGAGTTTGGGGGGGGGGGGGGAGGGGAGGGGAGGGAAAGCACAGAAAACATGGGGATTTGGGAAAATGGAGTAAGGAAATTAGCATTATAAAAATTCTAAAAATATTATCTAGTCTCTAAACAAACACTAGAAAATATTTTCCAAAGAAAGTTTTTCACTCACCAACGAAACATGAAAAATAAGTGATAAAGCCAATCATTTTTTAGGAAAACATTTTCCATGGAAAATATTTTCCTTCATACTAAACACACCCTAAATGTGATTTATAAGTCGCATTCTGCAAATACGATTTATATGTCGCTCACTAAATGCAATTAATTAGCCGCATTCACATTGTGAGTTGGATGTCGCACTCACCAATTGAGAGATGTAATATGAATTCTTATTTCTCCATTTAAGCTCAACTCACATCTCATTACATCAAACAAAATAGAATATATATATATATATATATATATATATATATATATATATATATATATATATATATATATATATATATATATATATGATGTGTGTGTGCGCGCGCGCGCGCGCATGGATCTTTTTATTTCATCATATCCTATCGTTAGCACAATTTATATTGATTCAAAGGATTTGTAGGTCTTGCGAGACAAGAGAAAACAAGAAAGAAAATATAATAAACTCAACAACAAAGCAAGAAACATTGACATTCTCCACAATACCATCAAAGAGAACATGATGGCAGATGTAATCCATTTTATAATTGAATACCGAAAATTAGATGAAATTCGCTCTTTCTTTTGTTGGACTTATAATTATGCGTACAAGGGAAAAGGAAAATCAACTTAAAAATGGAAAAAAAAGATTGGTGCATACACAGTTTCTAAATCCAAAAATTGGTGCGAAAAGGAACAGGAAAAGGAAATAGAGAATGTCATAACAATTTCAATCATGCTAGAGTAAAGTATAAATTTCAATAAGTTCAAAGGAAAAAATGACCAATAAATATTATTTATACGATTTTCAACACCATATTTATAATCCAATAATGCCACGATTATTTATTGGTGTGGGAGATTTCTTTTCCAACAGTAAAGGAATGTGTCCATCTCTAAGGAAGAAATGTGAATCATTTTCTACACAATGGTGATAAGATCACATCTGCACTAAGAGAGGTTTGTGAGTTCGAGTCACCCCAAAAGCAAGGTGGGGAGTTCTTGGAGGGAGGGAGCCGTGAGTGTCAACTGAAAACAGCCTCTCAACCCCAGAGTAGGGGTAAGGTCTGCGTACACACTACCCTCCCCTTAGAGTAAGGGTAAGGTCTGCGTACACACTACCCTCCCCAAACTCCAGTGGTGGGATTATACTGGGTTGTTGTTGTTGTAGTAGTATCTGGTAGCCCTATCCCTTGATGTGTTGTAGGAGATTTCAATTGCATAGTTGAGCACGGGAAAAGGAAGGTGGTGCCCCCCATAAACATAAAAAAGCTCTGGCCTTTATCAATTGTATACTTGACTGTGACCTTATGGACTTAGGATACTCTAGCAACAAATTCACCTGGTGCAATGATTGTGCACCTGATAGGAGAATTTGACCATATTTTTCTGGAAAGTGAGAGTGCTTTAGCCACATGTTAGTTTTTTGGGAACTATCTTAGAATTCTCTGTACTGGAAATCTAAGACAGCTTCTCTTTAAATGGTGGCTAACCAAAGGGAAGCATAAGATTATTGTGGAATTGTGGAAAAGAAGATGTGCATCTAGATTTGGAGAGGGAATGATCTCTATACCTAGGTTTCTAAGCCACTATGATCACTCTCACTACTATCAATTTCCTTTCTCTCCCAAACTTTAGTAATTGGACACACTTGTTTCTTACCTTGGATAATATCAAACCAACTCTCCCTATTGTCCTGTTAAATGGCTCATAGTTTACTTTTCAGCTTGTTGCTCATTAATCATTCTGTACAAAGCCTGTTTTATAGCATATGACCATTACTAGCCTTCTTTTGTAAAGGATGCGGATAATTACCAGTTCTATTCCGACCAAATTTTTGCCTACTGGTTATAATACACAGGTCGAGGTCAAGCCTTAACCTCCCACCACAATGGTGGCATTAACATAAAATAAAATAAAATTGTGAGGCAGCTGAAAGGCATGATAATGCATAAGAGAAAAACCAATTAACATTTTTTACTTTTGGAGATTACCGAGGCTTTTCCTAGTGTAATATCCATATCTACGTTTATGACTATTGTCAACAGTTGTACATACTATTCAAGCAATGAAATGGTGGTCCGGTACAAAGATTAAGTTTCATTAGCGAACTTCGAAACTTCACTGCTCTTCCAAGCGAATTCTTATTTCTACAGCTATTGAACAAAATGTTCAGGCCAAGAGCAACGCATAGAGCAAAGTTTTTGATAGAAATATGCATATATCGTTGCAAGGAAAATTTTGCGGCTATTAACGTTGATGAACTGCCTCAACCATGAGGTCGAGGATCCCAATGGAAGGTTGGTTAGGGATTAGGGTACACAGATCACAGACTGAAAAAGAGGCCCAACTTCTACTACAACTTCAACAAGTTGAGAATCTAAGAAACAAAAAAACACTGAAATACCATATATGTACAGCCAAAAATTGCCTGATCCCTGAAGGAATGGGCGGCTAGTTGTCATTTATCCGAACCTGTGAAGCAAAAGAACAAATCAGTTAACTATTAGGTAGCCTTGTCAACTAGCAAACACATTATCTATTCAAGTTTGGCCTGATTTCATATTTGTAAGCGTGTTGCTAGGCGTGAGAGATAAGCATCACGTAGCATTGGATTTGTAGTCAACTTTCATGCATGTACATAATGGTAAATCCTAACCCACAAATGTGTCAATCAAGCAAAAATGCATAGCTCCAGAGGAAACTATTGGAAGAACACCTTCACCAGAAGAAGTCAGCTCCAAAAAGACACATGTACTTCCCAACATAAAAACAGTCCATAAGAAAGAATAAGATAAGATATATGATATAATACAACCACATAATATATTAAATCTTAGATCTAAAATATAAACCTATGGTTTAGACCCTGTATCTACTGTAATTCTCCACAATATCCATGCACCATAGAATCAAAAATAGCATTACATTTTCAATTTGGCGCCAAGTGTGTAAATTCACTTTTATGACAGCCTCATTAAAATATTGCCTTTTCTATTAACGAACCAGGTGTGAGCAAAGCCTTAACAATGCTCAAATCTGAGAAGATAAGAAAGCAGAGTGTTGTGCTTATTGATGCAAAAGTAGTCTTTAACACGAATTCTCTATTGACGCTCTCTTTCCTACAAGTAGTCAATCCTACATATTGATGCCAATATCATCCCTTAGTTTCTGCATTATCCACTTCTAAAACAGAAAGCTTTTTATCCTTTTGGTAGACAAAATTTATTCTGCAAATATCAACTACATTATTCTGGGTATATTTGTTTTATGGACAAACGCCGCCTCTTTTTCTCTTCATATATAGATGACATTCAAATAAGATAATGTTTGAAATGGTGCCATCATAATGTGACCAGCTTCAAATTCATATATCAGAATCTCCATTGCATCAAACATTTTGTATACCTACCTATATATAATTCACAAAATCCCTCGATAAAAGAACAAGATTAGTACAAAATAAGACATGCGGTTAAAGGATACTAACCACAAGTACACTATGTACAAAGCTGTAGCTTCTTATTTTCTCTTGAGTCCTGACGCGATTTTTGTTAGGTCCTCCTTTTGTTGCTAAAACAAACAATTAAAGTGAGCTCTCAGAATGAAGGTAATGTAAGATACAAGAAGAACATTACTGAATCCAAACTAGTTCCAAACCTTATATAACCGGTTCCACCAGCTGTCAGATCTTGCTTGCAGTAAGCGCCACTCATTGGCCATTTCATACTCAATAGTGTTGGGCTGAGAACAATGAGAAGTAGACACTGCTTCTCTCTGAATAATAAACACAATAAAAAGGATTGATTAAGCTAGACAAACGTGTTCAGATGGTATGTCTTTTTTTTTTTTTTTAAATACACAGTAGACAGGAGAGAGACTGACCATTTCCCGCTGCAGTTGTAGTCTTAGTTTGTCAACACATAGATGCCCAGCTAATGATGAAGCGTTTCCTTCTGTTTTAGGAAGAGATACAAAGCTAGCAACAAGCGGCCTGGCGCATTAAAAAACTTTTAGGCAATGGGGAACCATCCTAGCCAAACATGTTTGAATATCATGCTGTTCCGTTTCAGGCTCACTCGAGAAAAATAATTTATAACACCTTACTCCTTCCCATAACTTTCACTAAATGAAAACTTTTTTCTCCCTCAAAAAATTTAAGTAACATAAATTAACACTTCACTAAACTATTTTAGACTTTATGTTGCCATTAACCTAATATAAAATATAGTAACTATTTTCACAATTCACATTATTATTGTAAAATTTCTTTTATCAAACTCGAATATAATAATCTAGTCGGATATCTCACTCTTAACCTGTGTGCTATTCATAGTAGGTCATATCTTATTTCCTGGGGCAGAGGGAGTAGTCAGCAGACACTCTAATATCTAACTAAAACATGTATTATTAACACCAAATTTGTACATTGAGATCCTATGTTTCTCCGTTTAAAAAAGGTAAGAAAAGAACAAAAAGACACCAATGTATCTACAAATCATGATGAAACACTCCCAACGCCTTCCCTAACAAAAAATTTATGATAAAGTAGAGGCCTTTCCATAAGATCATTCCCATATGATCGTATATGAAAAAAACCAATATCAAAGTAAACAATATCTTAACAGCTGCTTCACTGGGTACCAGATGTTTTATATGACGACGAGCAAGTGGAAAGAAGGAGGGAGGAGAGCAGAAAAAAATAAGACAAATTAATAAATAAAAAGCAGGGATCCTGCAATTGCATATCCACTTATCCAGCAACCAGGTCTTTTTGTAAAAAATCGAAAGGTTGCAAAGAAAACAAGTTGATCCCGTTGTATAGTCACAAGTGATATTAAGGCTTTCCCCAAACCAAGAAAAAGTCCAACTCCCAGTGTTCGATAAACCACAAGGAAATCAAAAGATCAAAATAAATTTGCTCAATGGCCTTGTGATTAAAAAACAGTTACAGTTGGGGCACCAATGATGGAGGGCAAGCAAACGAGGGCAGATCAAGCAGGGCAAGCAAGCTTCTAGGAAGGAAAGCTTCTGAAAAATGGGTGCACATGTCACCTTAGGCAAATCCCACATCGGAATGATAGAGAAAAGTGAAAAGCTTAACACAACACAAGTTCACATGTTACGCGCACTTTTGGGCTCGATGATGGCGTAGACCAAAAAACAAATCTGTGAGCTCTATTAAGCCAAACGAATAATACATACCATGGACTTGGGTCGTGACAAATATGGTATCAGAGACTCTTAGTATGGTGGTGCCTAGGGGTGTTCACAAAAACAAGAAAAACCGAACCAGACCGACCAAAAACACAAATGCTTTTTTCGTTTGGTTTTGAATTTAAAAAACCGATCAAATTTAGTTTGGTTTTGGTTTTAATTAAAAAAAAATCCGAAAAGACCGAACCAAACCGACTATAGAAGTAGCTACTTAAAATTTATTATTACACCAATATATATATTTATTTATTTCTTTATACAAAGATTCTAAAATTTTATGGTACATATTGAACATTTGCACTTTTAGTCTAGTTCTTTGCTATTATAATAATTAAGTCCCTGCGTGAATGAGGGATGCTTTGTGCACGGTGCTGCCCCTTTTTTTGCCTTTACATTCTAGTTTGATTGGTAGATTTCTTTTGCTAAGTATAAGAAACTATTTCAGGCTAAAAATAATTTATTTCTAATTGAGTACTTAAATTATTGCCTCTCTACCCCTTCGGAATAGGGATTAGGTCTGCGTACACACTACCCTCCCCAGATCCCACTTGTGGGATTTTGCTGGGTTGTTGTTGTTGAGTACTTAAATTATTCATCACTATTTAATTCAATTATCATTAATATATCTTGATAAATGATAAATTTCTCAAAGAGCAATTGGTTTGATAGCATTACAATGTAAATGTAGTCGCCGGCTATGTTGCTCGGACTCTCCGAAGATGTTGGGTGCGTGTTGGAATCATAAAAGCAGTGTATTTTTGGAGAATCCGACACGGGTGCGGCAGTATTTTGGAGAGTCTGCGCAACATAGGTCGCCGGAATATTTGTTTGGTAGTGTATGTCTCATATTTAAGAAAAAGCCGATAAACAACCAAACAAACCGAAAAATCGAAAAAAAACCGGCATAAACCGAATCGATAAAAAACCGACTTAATTAGTTTGGTTTGGTTCCAATATTTGAAAAACCGATTTTCTTGGTTTGTTTTCTTTTTAGGTAAAAATCAATCCAAATCAAACCATCACCCCTAGTGGTGCCCCTTAGTAAGGACGTTGAGTCCTAAGAGGGGGTAAATGCGACGCCTATGATGCAGGGTAGGGAGACAAGGCCGAATCAAGCAGGACTTGCAAGTTTTCGAAGAACGGGGGCACATGTCACCTTAGGCGAATCCCAATGAAGGCACAACACAAGTTCGCATGGTACGCACGCTGTTTGACTCGATAATAACGTAGCCCAAGGGACAAATCAGTGAGGTCTATTGGGCCAAACGAACAATATGTGCCATGGTCTTAGATCGTGACAACAACCCTATCTATTTGGTGTCCTGTACAAAATTCAGTTAACACACAAAAAAAAAGGAAAAATGAATTCCTCGTTCATGATCACAAAAAACCAGGTCTGGAACTCAATATTCATGTAAATCCAACAGAGTCTACTATGTTAATTTATAAGTACCAAAACAGTCTACTACATGGAAGCATTAATGGAAACACCTTTACCAATTTTTAATTTTTGAAGAGCTTGTGTTATTCTAACCAATCTAACTAACCCAATGAACTACTCTGAATCCTCATCCTAAAATTCATCTGGACACTCAAGCATTCGATAGTTGTTTGCCAAAAAGAATCTAGAATATAAATCGGTATATACCTCTGACTTGACACCATTAAGCATCCATCAGCCAACTTTTTAGTAACCCTTTCTGCTCCTTCTCTTGTTTTGAATGCAACTAATGCTCTACCTGCCAAATCAAAAGAAATGAGGTTAAAACCAGGCACCCAGGATTTAGCCATGAGCAAAAGTGGCATTTCTTTGATTAAATACTGTCCACTCTCCCGAGAAAGACAAAAGAAGAAAACAAAATAAGGAAATGGGACAGGGATCGTTAAAATAGCATAAACTTCATATATCATTTTGACAGATCCCAAAAAAAAATTCCGATTAGATAACCAATAGACGCTTATAGATAGAAAGATTGACCAGTTGAAAACGGGAGAAATTCAAAGATAGCCAGATTTACAAGTGGTCGTTCAAAAATAGCCCAGTTTCAAAAGTAATCGAAATTTAGCCACTTTTCATGTAAAGATAAATCTGAGCGAAAACACCATTCAAAACCCGGAAAATACGCCAGTATATTATGCTGGAGTTCCAGCATAAGTATACTTGAACTCCAGCATATTATACTGGAGTTCTAGTGTACTTATGCTGGAACTCCATCATATTCCAGCAAAGTATACCGGTTCAGTATAATATGCTGGAAGTTCATAGACAAGTGCTCGAATCTCCAGTATATTATGCTGGAACTTTTCGCGTGTTGGAGTTCCAGCATAATATGCTGGAATTTCATACACAGGTGCACCGAACTCCAGTATATTATGCTGGACCGGTCTCTGTTGCAGCAAAATAGTGGCTATTTTTCATTGACTTGGTAAACGCTGGCTATTTTTGAATGACCAGTCCGAAAACTGGCTGACCGTGCTATTTTTACATTGAAAACATACCAGAGTATGGGCTAGAGAAAGCAGTGCGCTGGACCATTTTGGTTGTGCAATTTTCTCTACATGCATGCCAGATAATATCCTGCAATGTTATAAACACAATCATCATTATGTAGAAGACAGTCCGGCAAAAGCTATGAATACAAGCCAGCCCCCCTCCCAACCAATTGTTGGAGCTAATAAAAAAGGATATCATCAGACTGATAGGAAACTAAGAGCAGGGCAGAAAGTGCATGTTATGAACATAGTACACCGTACAATCTAGTCATTTTCTTTCACCACATAAACATATTTTCCCCTAAAAATTTCATGGCCGTGTACACGAACTCCAAGCTTTTCCCATGAAAATTTCATGGTCGTGTACACTAACTCCAAGCTTTGGTAGCATCCCCAGTCCACTAGTTGGAAAAAAACAGTATTGTTAAGGGCTCACTTAATGTGCACTCAAGCACTGAAGCTAGGTGAATCCATAGTTAGTGATTTGCATCACTTCTAAGAGTCGCTTTAATACAGGCAGAGGCGGACCCAGAATTTAAAAATGGAGGGAGCACTACTATCTTTAATTTAGACGAAGGTGAGGACTTCACCTGTAGTTGTTGGGTGTCGGCGGATGCCGGCAAACTTCCGGTGATGACTGACATGTGACGTGAGTGAGTTGAAGTGAAGTTGGGTTTGAAATTTGGTAAAGGGGATTCTGAGTTTTATTCTTAGCAGCGCGAAAAGACAAGTGTGATTTGGAGCTTTTTAGGGGAGGGGTTTATTCCAAACTCAAAAGAAAAATGGGGTTGGGGTGTGATTCGGGTGGGTAGGTGACTAAGGTGGATCCTAAAATGAAAAGGCAAAAACAAATAAATTAAGAAATCTGGGCTGAAAAAGAAAATAACCTTAAGGAAGGAGGGGCAGTGTGGATTCGAACCCGGACATTCCATAAGAAAGCAAAGGAAATTGCAGACTTGACCAGTGCTCCAAGCAAAAGTGCGCGTAACATTCCATATAATACATGTATATGTAGAAATTTTCCCGAGGTTTACGGGGTCTGATGACCCCCCCCCCCCCACCATACACGTGGGTTCGCGTCTTAATACAGGCACCACCGCATAAAGGTAGAGCCTCATCGTATACAAGCTCTATCTTAAAGAGAGCATAACTAGAGATAAATAGGAAGTGAAAATTTAAATTGTTAAAAAACATTACGAGTGAATTCCAATGAATAGTATCAAGAAACTATCCATGTAGTGTAAGAACATTCATCACTCAAAACATGAATTGCATCATTACATCTAATAAAACATAATTAAATAATTATGGACGAGATTGACCAAGGAATTCTATTTCATATATTACACTATAGATTAATATTCCTAGTTCCTTTGTATAAAAAATTATTGTTTATTTTTTATAGATATTTTTTTCATGCATTACATATACTATATAAGCTCATTCTTCATTAAAACACATGCTTTAATAATGCATTTTACGCTTAAAGTCCTAGCAGACTTCGCTGCTTTTCTATGCTTTACACCTTAGACAATTGTGGTCGAAAGCACAATGTAGGAAGCACAAGAAGAAAACATCAAATACATCAATCACCCAGGATAGATCACCTGCATTTGCAAAAGCCATCAAGTAGAATGCATGCTAAAAACGAAAAAAGTGAGCGTGTTACTTCTCAACCATTTGTCATTTCACTAACTAATTATAGATATACTATGAAGTGTAGTGTGAAATATGCTATAAATTGAATAGGTGATTTTAGAACTACCCTAAAAAGATAGACGTTCCGAAGGAAGAGACTAGCAAGAGAGCACAGGAAATAGCACCATTGGCGCTGATGTAAAATTCTTATGTCCAGAATAGCATAGCCGTTGTTCTCACACTACTGATAGCTCCTCATACATATCCTTTAAGGCAATCATAAATATTATCTAAATTTCATTCTTCTCCGCCATAAAGGACATATATAGCACTCTATCATACTCTATACAAACACCTTTGCACAGATGTTTCTTCCTCTCCCAACAAATTTGCATCAAACTTCTCAGGAAGAATATATCCTCCACTGTAGATCTACTAGGCAAAAATCCAAATTTGTTCTCCACCACTGTTGCAGCGTCCTTAATTCTACACTCTATCTGATAAGTTCACTAAAACTCAAAATTTAATCATATGTCTGATAACTTCAAAGTCGCGAAAGTTCATACAACTTTGAACTTCTCTTTTGTGCTTATATACTGAATTCAACGTACTTTTCCTCCGGTGATTGGGCATCCTCACCACCTTTAAGTTAACACAAAATAGATTGGTAAGCCACATTACCCCAACCTCTCCAGGACAGTTTTTAACCTATATAAGAACATTTGGCTCACATGCTTTCCTAATCCTTATATTCTTCATAGCATCCTTTAATTTTGCCGGCTAATTTTGTGAGTATAGCTAAAGTTTCTACACAAAAGATGTATCAAACTCTATCAAGTTATACTCATAATTCAAGTTAAAGAGTTAATCAAATTAGCCTCTTCATCTATCCTTGAATTGATTATCTCATGTCCATACTTATTGAGAATCGTTCTAAATACACTTCACCTGGTTTAAGTCATCAGTCCTCCTCTTCAAGTATGCTAGTTTATACATTTCTTTCTTCACTTCTCACACTCTTAGCTTTTAGTAAAGCCATCTAAGGCTTCCTCTCTAGCTTTACTATTAACCTTTTTAGCTTACTTATACTTTTTAAAGGCTTTCCGGCTTTTGCTCTTAGTTACTTTCTATGGCATTCTCTTTTGCTTTAATAGTTCCTTGCACACCTTGTCATTCCACCAACAAGATTCTTGTAATCGAGCTAGGAGAAAACACTCATTGAGTAATACCGCCTTGAATACTCTAGTTTGTTTCCGACCTTTGTCCAACAATTCCCGAGGATATGATTTCTTTGGAGGGTGCAATCTCTTGCTGCAAGAGTGGGCCATGGAGGATGCCCCCCGATCATTGATCAATTGTGTTGTAAGGGCCAGCAGAATTTGCACTCATTGTGAGAGAATGGGCCATTGGAACGCCTCAAACAATGTTGAGGAATGGTACCACTCTCTAACACATCGCGGGAGACTCCATCCAATGGAGATTGTCCGCATGTACGAGAGACCATTCGTAAAAGCACAACAAAATATATTTCTTTGAGTTAGAGGGATTAAGAGGAATCCAATCATACGCCCCTCTACGGGTTCTAAGCGAATTTGGCTTAACCCAGGAGTGCATCTTCATTCAACATGGTTTTGTCCGAGAACGACTTCAACGAAGAAATGGCTATCCCGAGGGCTAAACACCTGCAACAGGAGTGGGAGTTGATGGCAGTCGACATGGAGCAAGATGAGCGGCGTACTCTCGAGTATTATGCTTGGATCATGCAAGACAATTATTCTCCTCTGCCGAGTCGTGAAGGAGAATTGGTAAGTTTAGAAGATGCTTGGGAAGCGCTTTGAGAAAGATAATGACGACAAACCAATGCACAAGGCATCCTGCGTTCACGCAAGGACGGACGAAGGACTGCATCCCAAGGGGTATAATGTAGACAGTATACCCTAATGCAATCATTAGAAGCTGCTTCCACAGCTCAAACCCGTGACCTATAGGTCACACAAGGTTCCCCTTCTTTGAGAAAGATATGACGTGTTGTCATTTACCAACATCACACTTGATACGCGAGAGCAAGTGGTTCCCAGTTCAATCGAGCTCGCGATGCCCCGAGCAAGTGGAAATTTCTGAAGGATATGTGGAATTGGTGTGTTTACGGAAGTGATGGAGGGTATGGGAGGTTAAGGAGAACCACTTGCTCTCACTCATCCCCGATCACTTCTGATGAAAGTTTTTCTCCAACTTCACCAGCAAACTAAAACGGTGTCGGATGAAAGAATGAGCACTTAATACAATACTAAGTACATCCCTTCCAATATCATGTTTTCATAAAAATGGCTTCTCATTGGTGAAACACTATTTTGGATATCCAACTAAGGTGATGCAAGTATTATGCAAACATCCAAACTTTCCTCCTAGAAAGCTAGCAAATTCTTATTACCCAAGAAAGCCTTAGAGAACTTGCATTATAGTCAAATTTTTTGCAAATTCTTATTACCCAAGAAAGCCTTTAGAGAACTTGCCTTATAGTCAAATTTTTTTGCAAATTCTTATTACCCAAGAAAGCCTTTAGAGAACATGCCTTATAGTCAAATTTTTCATAATGATAAACCTTAACCCCCTAAGGCACCTTTTCTCATAGCCAACAATAGACCTTCTTCAATTATACCACCATACAACAACAACAACAACCCAGTAAAATCTCACTAGTGGGGTCTGGGGAGGGTAGTGTGTACGCAGACCTTACCCCTACCCTGAAGGAGTAGAGAGGTTGTTCCCGAAAAGACCTTTGGCTCAAGAAAACAAAAGGACAGAAGGAGACAATATTAGTATCACCACAGAAATCATAGGAAAAATAGGAACATGAAATCCAGAAGGAAGATGCAAAGCAAAAGCGATAGATAGTAAATAGGTCCTGCACTGAAAAGCGAAATAGTAAGACACAACATTGCCACTAGCTATCTTAGACAAAAACCCTACCAGACTAGTCTCACAAAGGTACGAAGTAAGGCAAAACTCAACTACCTCCTAACCTTCAACCCTAATGCTCGACCTCCACATCTTCCTATCAAGTATCATGTCCTTGGAAATCTGAAGCCTCGCCATATCCTGCCTGATCACATCTCCCTAATACTTCTTAGGCCTCCCTCTACCTCTTCTCGTGCCCTCCACAACCAGCTGCTCACACCTCCTTACCGGAGCATCTGGGCTTCTCCTCTGAACATGCCCGAACTATCTGAGTCTCGCTTCCCGCATCTTGTCATCAATGGGAGCCACGTGCACCTTCTCCTGAATAACATCATTCCTAATCTTATCCATCATAGTGTGCTCGCACATCCACCTCAACATTCTCATTTCTGCTACTTTCATCTTCCGGATATGTGAGTTCTTAACAGGCCAACACTCAGCCCTATACATCATGGTCAGTCTAACCACCTCTTAATAGAACTTACCTTCAAGTGTCGGTGGCACTCTCTTGTCACACGGGACTCCAGATGCTAACCTCAGTTTCATCCATCCTACCCCAATACGGTGTTTGACATCCTCGTCGATCTCCCCTCCCTCCCCCCTAGATAACCGACCCAAGGTACTTGAAGCTGCCTCTACTTAGGATGACCTGTGATTCGAGCCTCACATCCACGTCCACTTCCCCCGGCTCAGCGCTGACTTACACTCCAGGTATTCCGTCTTCGTCTGGCTCAGCTTGAAGCCCTTAGACTCAAGAGCCTGTCTCCAAACCGCCAGCTTCTTGTTAACACCAGCTCGTGACTCATAATTTAGGCAAGCAAGTCATAATTCGCTCCCTTCCTACCCCCTTTATTACACTATTGAGCATTTCTCAAATCAAAATGTTTAAAGATAGAAAATAGAAACCTTCATATGCACCGAGGCGAGGGGGGTGTGCATCATCTACCAAGTTTTGAACCGTGCACCACTAGCCCCCATTTCTTAGCTATAAAGAGAAAAGAAACCTTAACATATTCGAGCAACTTCGTAGACACGTGTCTTCTTATCTCCAGAACGTGCTCCACTACCCCTTAGGGATTTTAGTCAACAATATATGTTGCTTTGCATTTCTAGTAAGGTGGGTTGCGTGGAATTAATGAACTCATTGACTTTAACTTTAACTTGCGTATCTTAGTATCATTAGAAGGGTTTATGAAGAGTCACATTTTAGGCATGCATGGGACGAGATGGGCAGCAGGAAATTGTCGGGAATACACTTAATCAAGGAGAATACATACTCCTTTTATCACATATATAAGCGAGCATCAAACAGTGAGCTCATAAACTCACTTCGTTTGTTCATTGGAAGACAAAGTCCTCCAGGGCAAGAATAAGCAAAGATTGATAAGAGGGAGTTATAAAAAGGAGAAATTTCTCTTTGCACCACATACGGCGAGAAAGCGTTGCTTGTGCCAGCATCACAAAAACACTCTGCAAGTTAATTGTTTGCTAGAGATACTCTATAATTATCATAGTTTTAATTTGAAGAGACCATATGTTGCTCAGACTCGGGTGCGAGTATCCGATCCAGATGTGGATCTAGAGATAGAATCCTTCACAATCCAAATTTTAGGATTCAGGGTACGAATCCAGGAATGGATATGGGTGGGGAAATTTTGGCTAAAAATAATTCAAGATTCTAAAAGTAGATCTATAAGAATCTATTCTGCGAAAACTTATAGGTAATCGAGTGCAGCCAATAGTTCAACCTTTCATTTTGAGAATTTATCAATTTGTAGGCACTTAGCTGAGAGTCTATCGGAAACAGCCTTTGTCTGTCCAGGGTGGGGGTAAGGCTGCTTACATCTCACACTCCCCAGACCCCACTTGTGGTAATACACTGGGTCGTTGTTGTTGTATCAATTTGTAGGCACTGGACACTAATAGGCAGCAGCTAAAATTCAATCTTTTATTTTTCATTTATAGTCGAATTTGCCCATGGAATGTGGTCAAAGTATGTGATCTCGATTGACCACACCTGGTATGTATCTCACACCCTTACCACTACTAGTATTGTGTCGACACCAGTGCGATAGCTAAAATGATCCGCGCAACATAGGAAGAGACTATGTAAAATAATTTTTATGATAAGGTAGTTAAACAAAAAGAGAGGAATAGGTAACACGATGGACACATAAATCATAACCTTGCATCAAGTTAAAGGCCACAAAGCAAAAGAAAACTCCTAGAAGCATGATGCTCACCCAAAGGGAACAATCACAAAATTGGTATCAAGTCAAGATAATATCACAAAGTTAATAGGCAAGGAATAGGGTATTACCTCCACCTCTCCTGATGTATATTCGGGATTCAAATTTTCTAGTAAGATAAGCGCCCCTTGCTCATTTGCTGTTTGCATCACTTCCTCCCACGGCTAAATATAAAAAACAATGAAAATGATAGATATTTTATCAATTGAGCTTATACGGACAAAACTGATAGGTATCTTTCACCGACAAAAATATCATATCATCTAATAGATTGTTTTGCTACATAGAAAAGCATGGGCCCTTTCTTATGGCAATAAGCGTAATGTAAGATACGCCACACAAAACTAATAGTTCCAATGTGTGAATCATAGCTCCACTAAAATAAGTGGTCAGAGCTCCACATATGTTAGGAAACTTCTAATCTTAAATTGTGGACAACTTGACATGGGCATAGAAGTAAATAAACTAGCAAGCTATGTGCTTGAGTACTTTATTTTCTTTGAATAGATTTCTTTTCTATTAGCATGGTTATATTCAAGAAATAGTCAATATATAAGTTACCGTAGATTTCTTCCCGTGTATCTACGTCTTGGTAGGCAGATTTACCCGGTGCCTGTGCTGGTAGGAGTTAACAGGTACTGGATGAAACAATCAAGGTGTGTGCAAGTTGATTACGACACCATGATTAAAAATAAAAAGTTATGTTACATTATGTACTACTCCCTTCATCCCACTATATGCAGCGATGCTTGACCCGGCACGGAGTTCAAGAAAGAAAAGAAGACGTTTGAAACTTTTAGTCTAAAACATAGATATTTGTGTCGCTGTAAATCATTTTATTAAGGGTAAAGTAGAAATTCTAAAGATAAATTATTCTAAATAAGGAAATGCTAAGTTGCTAGGACTCTTCACTTTGGTGCCATACCCGTGTCGACACGATGTGAGTGTGGGTATGAGATCCACGCCAGATTTGATCAATTGATTTTGGGTACTTTGACCAAATACGATGATTTTTGAAATCAAAAGAAAAGCTAGGGTGAAATTGAAAATAAAGGAATACTCTCTAAGTTTCCTTTTACTTTTATCACCTTCTCAGATTCTTCTCTTGATCAACATTTTCTCTTCCTCCGAATATCTTGTAAGTTTTTCACATAATATCTCATAATTTAGACATATTTTTATAACTCTATTTTTTATATTTGAATTACTTTTACCTAAATCATCTAAATCCTCATACATGTATGTGTAACTGGATCCACACCCCAAATCTTTGAAATCAAGATCATGAAGGATCCAACCTCTAGATTCCCACTCATATCGACACTCACACCCGAGTCCGAGGAACTTAGAGGAAAGGTAATATTTTTTGGACTGACTAAACAGGAAATAGCGCCATAAATTGAGACGAAGGAAGCATATTTTATGCAAAAAGCATCAAGACCGTAATGTTATTTTTCATTCAATCTCATTTCACTAGTAATAGAAAAGAAAAGGAATTTATGTGCAAGCGATATTTTTGTTGATGAGCGAAGTAAGAGCAAATTATAGTATAGAGTTTCCACATTATGGATATCAAAAAGAATGATTGCATCGGCACGCAACTTTATAAACTTCAAAGACAAAACAAGCTCTCTTCTTTGTGTTATTTCCATGCGGCCCATGTTAACATTTTTCTTTGTGCTTATCAATTAACTCGAAAACTATCACCATTCTGAAAAACCGAGCAAAGTTTAACATAAATCCCACTATTTGGATCCATCACACATGCAACTATTAAGCAAATAGACCTTCCACCTGCTACCACGGTCCACTCTATGAAGATTAGGCATATCATGAGAACCGGTAAGTTCATAGTGAGTAGAAATCCAATGGACATAGTTTATCTTTTATGTTAGGTTCAAGCTTAAGTATTGCAACATGGGACAAACAGCTTTTAGTCCTGATGCATACTCTGGAGGCCAAATACTTGGATTGTAACATAGAAAAGTTTTGGCATGCTCCGAGATATACATCAAACCCTAGAAAGGAGTTTTAGACTCCAAGGACTTTCGACACCACCACTAAAGTCAAGAGAAGAAATGGAGAAGTTCCACAGATCCCTCCTAGACCCTTAGTTATCTCACCTGGGTAAATTTATGTTTCACAACTAAGAAGAACTAGCATAATCGCCGAAATTTCAATTCATTCCATGAAGACGAAGCTTCGAAGTCTTATTCATTGAGTTCACAATAGCTTTTGTTCCTAAAGGGATTTGAAACTAATTAGTATACACAGTAACCAAGAATGGTATTCCTAAATAGCTAAAAACACTAAAGCAAGTCGTTTATGAGGTTATGTTGTCCTAGCCTAAGCATAATATTTCACCCTTATTTGTATTTCTTTGGTAATACAAGAACATGCCAATATGACCTAGACTTCTTGGCTCAAGCAATTCGTTCAAGGTCACACTTATTCCATGATGCTCTCCCAACCTTGCGACCAACACATGAGCCATCAAACTTGATCTTTAATCAACTTGACCATGCCACAATAGGGAAAGCAAGTGACTAAAGGAATCAATTTAAGAACAACAAAAGAAACAATTCTAAGCTCAAATTACCGACAACATGCCTTTTCAAAAACATTTCACCTATATTTGTGACTTTAGACAAGCTACATATATCTCCTAAAAATAATCAGCATATCAGATAGAGTTACTTAATTGGCATAGGACATAATCAGCATTGTAAATAGGACCAAGGATAGGATCACTTACAGGTGCCTTAAACCACTTGCTTGACTCCTGTAATTAAAAATAAAGTAGGATATATCAGTTTGATATATGAATAAAAAGATTATAATAAAACAGCTTAGCAGCCATGATTGAGAGCATAAAGTTCCACCAAACTATATCCATAAGCTAATATCATCTCACAACAGATCACATGCATCTGAATTAAGAATAAAATCTCAAAAAATCATTATACCATAAAGTCTAAAGCAGACAAAGGATGATGACAATAGAATCAAATCACACACCCGCCAGCAGCAAGTAAATCCAAGCCATTTCTTTCACCGACCAAAACCAGATAAAGGAAAAGAGCAAAAAATTTATGAATAAACATCCAATTTTTTCCCATCCTATAGGAAAAGAATAATTTGACACTAACTAGTTTCTACAAAATCATCAGTCAAACTTTTTTCTTTCACTGGAAGTAGGATAAGATGTAAGAATAATATTGCTTTCAGTTTCTTTTTAAAGAAGACAGACTTTTACCAACAAAAGAAGTATACGAGTCATCCTCTAATTTACAAGCATATCGACCTAGCATCTTAATTCTCCATAATTACTTGAATTTAGCATCTTTTTTATATCTTCGGCAGCAACGAGAATCCCGGAGATGTTGACAGTGCATTCTTGTCTGCAGGAAACGATTTGGAATTTGACTCCTTGAAGTGACGACAACAACTAATTCTGGTGGAATTCTTTTCCCTTCAACAGTTTTTCCGTGGCTGACAAGGAACTCTGCTAAAACTAGTACATCATAAATTATCTGATCTACATTGGGCTAGTTTTTTTCTTTAACATTCAACACTATGCTACAAACAAGGGTGAATTAAACACCAGTAGAACTTACCATGTTCTCAGATATAGAGATCATTTTTCAAGGTGAGACTTTGGAGATATCTGATTTTTATTAAATTGTTTAAGTGAATGGTCTAACTGGCAAGCAGTTTCTAGAAACATACAGAGAAACCTCGCATGATTATCCAAAAGTTTTATGACATAGGCTTATATTTATGGGAAGTACTCAAGGAAGCAAGTTTCTAAAGTTGGCAATGTCTTGAAATGCACAGTGCAAGGTGAGGGGTTTAGGTCTGGGTAAGTAAGGGAAATCTCAAGGTATAACGGAATAATAAAAAATAGGAGAAGAATACAGAAGAAAAAGCTAGAAGTGAGGCTAAGAATGAATATTGACTGGAAAGAGAAAGAGAAGACAACATGGGTTCAATTTTATCTTTTATGGAAACATATACCAAGATAGATCATGCTAGTGGTATAGCAGTTTTCTTGTTGCCATACTAGTCCTCTCGAATTTGGCTTCAAATGTGTTACTGCTTTGCGACTCTGAACTTGGACTTTCTACCCTAAACCTCTTTTTCTTGTCATTCTCTTTTTGCTCATATTTCACCAACTATCCGCTTACTTAAAGACAACTGTTAACAGATCAGTGCCTTAATTTGACAATACGGTGCTCCAAAAGAAGTTAACTGGGAACAAATTACTAAACTAAGAAAAGAGATTCAGTGCCTATGCCTTCACAATAGTTTGGAACAGAATGATGTACATGTCAAAGTTGCTTCAACCTAGAATTATATCCAGGAATAGCCGACTTAAAGCTGAAGGCTTCCACTTTATGGAATCTGTTTTCCAACCTCTGTTAGAGTCGATGAACATCGGAATGATGCCAATAGCTGATACTCCAATAGCCGCTCCACGGTCTCACATGCTGCCCTCGCCCAAGCTGATTTTGGTTGGGCCTGGTAGCCTCAACTTTAAATAGGCTAAAAATATCTTAGCTCAACCATATCAAAACAGGTAAGGCTGGGCAAACATCACAGGCCAAGATCATTTTAATGCTCTAGTACGGCACGCTAACATTTAACGGGCCAAGGTTGGGTCCAATGTAAAAACAGCTAGGAGTGGCCCTTCATTTTTTGAATTGGCTCGATAATAGACAAAACCATTAAGGAGACAGGTGGACCACCTGGCACTTATGGCGAAATTATTTTCTCCTGACCGTTATCCAACAGCAAAACAACCATTTTTTAAAATGATTGTTTTTAGCCATAGGCTAACAGCCCAAAACAAAGAACAGCTCGGTGTAGAAACATTCCATGTTCACGCATAGCTCAAGGAAGGGACGCACCCCAAAGGGGTTTGATGTAGGCAACCTACCTTGTCTCAAGCTTTTATGGCTAATTCCAAGACTCGAGCCCTTGACCTATAAGTCACAGAGAAACAACTTTACAGTTGCTCCAAAGCTATCCTTCAAGGGTAGGATAGTAAGATTAGATAGTTCCAAAAAAAGGAAAGGGATCGTTCTTCCTAAGACAGATAAAAAGGGAAGTGTATTACATACAATAGAACAGAAGGAGCATTCAAAAGTTTTAAAAGATTTAACTATAAATATGTGATCTTTATCCATGTCTTCACCTTTTCCCAGCTCCACTCTAACTCTAGGAAACTTAAAATAGAGTTTCATCGCTAGTTGGACTCTAGTTCATGCCCCACATCATTAACCAGTTGATGTGTTGGGCAACCCTAGAGCAATGCTATATCATCCTAATATCTTAATCTTTGATTTCAAGTCCTTAGCAACCTTATAATTGGTTCTTCTACTTTTTTAATATCGATAATCCCTCATATTATTTCAACTCTAGATAATCCACACCTAACACAACATCTTTTATCTAAAGTAAAATCCAATTAGCATAGCACATCACCAGACCTAATGCTCTGACTGTTTTTTTTCAATAAATTAAAATTTGTTTGAAGGATGTCACACCAAAATGGTGTCAAACCTATTTACAAACTTAGTGGCTAAAACCACCATTTTCTAACAAGTTGTTCCAACCATCTACATAAATTGGTATTTTTCTATTTATAGCAAACCAATATATGCAAAAAAAAGAGCTCATAGTAGGAAGAATACATAATTACCCCTTTAACTTGTCCCATTTTTCCAACTACACACCTATTAACCCCCTGAACTTGTTCAAAGTGAAATTCTTACTACCCCACATGATTAAGATCAGATTTTAGTGGGCAGTGATACTCACGCACTACATATGTATTGCCACGTCACTTTTTTCTAAAATGTGATTTTTGGCCTTCTTTTTCACTTTTTCTCCCACCATCTTCTACTCATCATATTTTTACCAGTTTTGAACCACCAAACAGCCATCAAGCTAAAACCACCCATTGAATCATCACAAAAAAAACCACCAAATTCAAACTACTACCAAGCCACCAACGTTTAACTCAGAAATCAATAAATCAAACAGAGCTTGTTCCTAAATAGTGAGGAAAAAACCGTGATAACACTAGTCTTATTTTCCCTTTGCTTTCTTATGTATATAATGAAAATTTTAAAACCCTATTAACACTACTATTGTCCTTGTTTACGGAAAAAAAACAAAGCGAAAAAAAAGCTCAAAAGTGATGTAGTGAATATTTTGACAAGAATACTAGACTCGGTAAAGAAAAATATATAGATTTGTCGTTGAAGTAAATTTCTAGAGAAAGAATAAAGGACGACCTATTGTTTTCTTTGGCTCAATTAAACAATTTTATTAGGGTTTTATTTCCTATTGCTCAAAAAAATAATTTTTAGCGAGATAAAAGAGTTGGGCTTGTTGTTAGTGAGATATAAATGATGGGTCTTTGAAAGAATGGAGAAAAAATTATAGATGGAGTGAAAGAAAAGTGGAGTAATGGAGCTTGGCCGGTCAAAAATGGATTTTCCAGCCAATGTTACTGATTTTTTGGTCAAGAGAACTTTTCTACTTACTTCTCACTCGTTCGATAGAGAGTATAATCACTTTCTATGCCATGTCGGAAAAAAAGGATGAAATAATTCCACTTCAAAATAATTTAGAGGGATTATAAAATTCTCGCAAAGTTTAAGTGTGTAATTGGTAAACTTAGACTAGTTGAGGGGGGTAATTATGTATTCTCCCTAATATTCCCTCACACGAGAACAACGTGCTATTGTGCTTCCCATATAAAACATCCAAAAGGCATAAAGAAGTAATCTCTCCAAGTTGTCCAATTTTCCACGTCTATCCTCAATGATCTACAATCATTAATTTGAGCTCATATAACTCAAATTAATTGCTATCAAAATCTCATGTTGCGCGGCACAAAGAATTACACCTTCTTAGTAGCTTTTATATCAACGCTCTCTTCCACACCTCCCCATCTCAGGGTGGCTTCCAATAAAATGAACTCACCATAAAAGACTTTGCCTTTTTCCCTCCAACCATACAATCATATCCTCCCCTTCACTACTAATGGACAAATCATATATCATGTGAAGGGACTCGGAACCGGACTGTCTCACGATTTCAATTTGGCAAGAAAAACTTCTCCTCAACATCAATCTCCTTCCTTTCGGAGTCATGCAACAACTTTCCATTACCGAACCAAACTCTCATTCTTTACCGCTATATAGCAAATTCATTGAGTTACAACTTATAATTTGTAGGTCAAATTGGAAGCTATCTCACAGAGGAAATTATCTCTAAGGGTCCGTTACAATTTGAATAGAAGAAAATGACCCCTATAAAAATCTTTATGTGTTCTATTTTCCGATTTCATGTTAAAAGGACCATATAACTAAAACAACATTAGTAATAGGCCATAAGACCCATCTTCCTGACCTACGATGAGACTTGGCTCTCCAAATTTAATGAAATGTTTTAGCTTGTAAAACATAGCTTTGCTTCAATTCAAGAGATTTTGCTAATTCTTCATATGTTATACTACAATCAAAAGAGTAGATGGTCTAGGAGCCTCTCACTAGTATGGAGAAGTACATAATTCCATGTAATACCATCATTATATCATCAACAAGGAATTAGTTCTTTCTCAAATCTAGCGTCATCGGCTTCACAAAAGATTAAGTTGGCTATGCGCAATTTTATCTAATAAAATATTAAACTTAGCAAGAAAATGATAGTGCTCGAGGCACGACTTACGGCAACGGGTCTCCGAGTGACTTCGAAGCTCTTGCCTTCCGTTCTTTCAACTTCCTTGGGGGACGTTCCCGTTGATAATTTAGGCAACTTGCCTAAATTATCAGCACATTTACCTAACATGTTACTTTTATCTCTATCCTCTTGTACTTTACGAGCGTCAATGTTTGCTTTCTTCGAAGGTCTGCTATCCAAGGCAGCACTATCTTTTCTGATCTTCATGTTCTTGTCCAGTCCACCAGAAAGCTTACTATCTACAGATTTCTTTCTTTCTTCAGAAGGAACAGCACTTGTTCCCAAAACCTTTTTTCCATTTCTGCAAACAGTGGACTTCTCTACACTGTTCACACCCTTGTCCTCTGATAAAGTCACAGAACCATTGACTTTTATTCGTTTTGAAGGCCTATCTTCCAAAACGCCAAGATCCTTCGGAGATTTTCCTGTTTCACCAGCTTCCACCAGATTGATTGGAGGCTTATTAACTTTTTTATCATCCTTTTCATTCTTGATTTTGCAGCGTGCATTTTCTTCACTAATAGTATTTTGAACAACTGTAGTGGCTGTGCTGTTAACAATCTGCACAGGCGCAGGATTTCCTTTCATTGTTGATTGCTGCTTAACGCCGGAATCATTTGCATCTCTATGTAAGCGGTCCTGTCTAACCGGCGAAGTTTGCACATTTACATCACTTTTTCCCACTATATGGCTCAATTTTCCAGCAGCTTTGGGAACTCGCGAAACATCATCTGAGTTTTGCTCACCAGGGGCAGAATTCGCTTTCTTAGTTGTTTCCTTATTAACACGTGAAACATTTGTTTCTCTCTGTAAAGCGTCCTGTCTAACCAGAGAACTTTGTGCATCCACATCAATTTTTCCATCTAAATGACTCGCTTTGGAAGTTCCAAGATCATTTAGTGCCTTTAGCCCAAAGGACTCTTTAGTAGTAGCTTGATATTCCACAGTATTTTTATCACCGTTCTGGTCAGAAGCATGTTTGAGGACGTGACTGGCCTTTTGACTCTCCTTCCTGTTAAAAACATACTTGACTGTACCAAAAATGTAAACAAGTTTGCATAAGAGATTAAACCTACCACAACAAAATATAATGGAACACAATAGTAACTTTATATTATTTCCGTTTAAAATCGAAACTTATATTATGGTGACACCATAGAGAGAGGACAACCCAGGGAGCTGAGGCACATACCATCCAGCCCACCAACTTTGTCATCCATCTTATCCAATATTGAACATTTTCCAACATCAAAAGCACGGTAGAAAACAAAGTCAGCCAGTTTAACTTCTTCCTCTGATGGTTGTGGATTTCTGTTATCCTCTGAAGTGCAGACAACATTGCATTTGCCGGCAATAGCTTCCTGGTCAAGTTAATCGACAAGAAGTTAAGCAGCCAACTCTCTTTCAGTTATGAGACAGCATTCACCAACGATAGGCATATGATAACATTACAACATTAAGCACGCGACATTAAAGATAGCTATATGCAAATTCTCAGAAATAGACAGATTCATACTGGAAGTAGAGTAACGATAACGAGACAACCAAACAGCATCAATATGATGTATAATTCACGTACCACCAGGGAAGAGAAAAACAGATCACAGCAGCAGCTGGCGTTCATGATAACAATTTTTAGACATAAATGAGAGCTTATATTTTAACAAAGGCAAATATTTTTATTTAAAAATTGGGAGAAAAGGGACCAACGCATATACTAGTTGTATTACAAAGTTACGTGAGCCTACGGAGTAACATGTATCTCCACAGACAACAACCAATCCTTGAAACTTGCTGGAAAGTCATGCGTACTCCTAAAGTGAAAACAAAAAATTGAACTACTAACATCTATATGAAAGTTCTACATCCCTTTAAATGCTCTTTCATTTCTAACCTTCCATTATTTTCACATGAGTGCCAAAGGAGTAATCTAAAAGCCTCTTTTTTCTTTTTGTCTTGAACACCACCCAAATAACATTCTCGCACTGTCCATGGCATTACCCACCCAAGTCTAAACATATTCAACACAATGCACTTATGCAACAGGGTAAATTCTTTTGTTTCCTCTTTTCCTACTTTAGAAGTTAGAATGGATACCCTGTTAGCACCCCCGTAATCTACTAACGGTTTACACATGACAACAACAACTACGGTTCAGTCCCAAACAAAATTGGGGTCCTTACTTCTTCTTCAAGCTCAACTCATATCTCTATCATGCCATCTTCCATTGTATCCTATCTTTAGCTAGTCTGCATTGATTCCAAGGATTTGCAGGTCTTTCAAGACAACTTCTTTCCATGTGATTTTACGTCTACCTCATCCCCATTTGAACACCTTCATTCACCATAGTTGCACACTTAGGACCGATGCATCTGTAGGGCGACTACACCATCTCAAGCGACCTTCTCTCATTTATCATCAATGAGTTCTACGTGAACCTTCTAGTGCGCATTTTTAATCTTATCTAATCTTGTATAATCGCACATTCATCTTAGCATTTGCATCTCTACAATACTCATCTTGTGGATATGTCAGACTTTAGCAGCCAAACATTCACTACCATATAGCATTGTTGATCTTATAGTTGTTAACTTACATTTCACTTTGGTAGGCATCCTTCTATCACATAACACTCCGGTAGCACTTCTCCATTTCAACCGTCTAGTTTTGATCCTATAGGTAATATCTTCATATATCATTTCATTCTCTTGAATAATTAACCTAGATATCTATATTGTTTGCCATTTTGGCACCACAATCCCATCAAGTCTCACCTCTACTTTGTTCTTCTCATACTGACTAAACTTCCAGTGCATGTATTCAATCTTACTCCTACTTATCCTAAAGCCCTTACTCTCCAAAGTGCTCCTCCATAGCTCAAGCTTTTAGTTGACACCCTCGCTAGTTTCGTCGATTAGCACAATGTCATCAGCGAATAACATATACCATGGGACCTCATCTTGTATTGTGTTGGTTAGCTCATCCATAACTAGGGTAAAGAAGTAAGGGCACAATGCCAAACCTTGGTGTAAACCCACTATTACAGGAAACTCATATGTATCTCCTATTACCATTTTCACGTTAATGACGACTCCTTAATATATGTCCTTTATGGCATTTATAAATTTAATATGAATTCCTTTCTTCTCCGCCACCTACCAAAGGACCTTCTGTGGCACTGCTTTCTCTGGGTCAATGAACACCATGTGTTGATCTTTATTTCTTTCGCTATAAATTTTCATCAATCTTCTTAGCAAAAATATGCCTTCTGTTGTATATCTACTGGGCATAAATCCAAATTGGTTCTCTATCACTCTTGTCGTGTTCCTAAGTCTACACTTTATTACTCTTCCCCGAAGTTCCATTGTATGACTTGTGAGTTTAATACCACGATAGTTTGCACAACTTTGAATATCCCTTTCATTTTTACAAATTGGGATCAGAGTACCCTTCTCCACTCTTTGGGCATCCTACAACATTTTGGTATAGGATTAAATAGCTTGTTGAACTATTCCACTCCAACCTCCCCAAACACTTCCAAACCACGGTAAGGATACAATCTGGAGCACAAGTTTTTCTAATCATCATATTTTTCATCGCATGCTTTACCTCGGTCGGCCTAATTCTACTAGTTTCACTAAAATTTCTATCACACAGATACCTCGGGAGGTCTTAAATACTATTTCTTTTGGTTCGAGTTCAACAATTGATCAAAATATCCCCTACAAACTCCCCTGATAGTTTTTGAATTTTGTTAGCTCCCTAGTACTAGTATAAACATTTGTAAGGAGCTAACAATTGCTACACTCTTTTGTAATTTATGCATCTTCTTGATGCCAGTAATGAAACCAATTACTTCATCAAAAAAAAATATCCTCTCCATCACTCCTTGATCCCCTTATCTCCTGTCAACACTTGATCAATGGTTTACACATGAAATTTTTTAATTAGAAAGTACATGACTTCAGCTTATAAATTAGTGATGTTTCATATTTCTTTACCGATGTTGATAGCAATAGGGAGGTTATTACTACACTTTCTCACTCCAATAGTATTAGGAAGTTATTTCCTTGTTTTCTGGTGGGTGGTTAATCCAAGTTATTTGAATTCAAATAAAAGGTATGCAGAAAATTATTCCATCTTTTGAGTACTTTTACTTAAGAGATTACAGGTTCTTTCTTAATGAACCAGCACCATAGGTCTCTAAAGAAAACTTCTTCCTAAATTTCTAATTTACTCCATACTAACGATGTTTTTGTCCTGCAAGTCCGCCAAATTGATGTACGAGAGAATACCTTATAAGTATTATGCTACATAGGACTTGAACTTGAACACCCCGTCTATGATTTCCCCTCCGCACTTACATGTGCCTCATTCCGTCAATGTAACAAATTTCTTATACATAGTATCCAACAACCTACTGAGATGTTCATGTTCCATTTCCCGTTCTTACAAATTAATCTCAAAATGTAGATCACATAAAGTTTTTTTGATGAAGTAAATTAGATTCATCAAAAGGCATCAAGAAGAGGCAAGGAGTACCAAAGAGATAGGATAATTAGGTCAAGTACAAAAGTCTATGCTACTATCAAGAAGCTAATAAAATCCACAAAAATATCAGCACTTCTAATAGGAGTGAGATAGTTCCAACTAAACAAATTAACTAAACACGCAGCCTTGAAGGAGTAGAGTGGAGTTGAAATACCATCAAAACACCTTCGGTTCTCTTCTTTCCTAATACACCCAAAAATTACTGTTGGCACCATTTTCCAGATTTTTTTATGGATTTGTCAACTCTCCAAAAATAACAACCCTCAAAAACTTGCTTAATTAATTGTGGCATAACCAATCTCAGACCAAAATAGTGTAAAGAATTTCCAGATTTCTTTTGCAACTGAGCAGTGGAGGAATAAGTGGTTGACACTTAATGACTTTTGTTGGTTTGTTGGCACATGTAGCATCTGTTAACTAGTGTAATGTTCCTCTTAATTAAGTTGTCTTAAGTGAGACAGGCCCTATTTAGAGACAATCATGTGAAGCAAGTCACCTTGGTAGGCACTTTAGTTCTACAGATGTGTTTAGATACAAAGTTACATCTCTATACTTTACAAATCTAGGAAATAACTACCATCTATTGTCTTAAGATGTTCTAGATGGATGCCAAGGATTCATTTCCACACCCAATAGTTCCGTCTCCTAACTATAAGTCCAAACATTTAAAAGATCTTTCCATCCTTGTGTTCCTCACAAATAAGAAAGCATAAACATTAATTAGTTTATTGTCTTTAATATATAGCCATCAATTCTAAGCAACAAGCTTTCACCCATATTCCTTTGCAAGGTCCCACAACAGCGGAAAACATGTCAAAGCGGATATCATTAGCTTCCCTATGACAAATAAACAAGGACCACTAATGCCCTCGGCTATAATAACTAAGCCACTAGCCTAGTAAGGCCCATCAAGGCTTACTTTATCGATTTGAAGAGATCACCAAATGACTCGATCAAAATAAAGTGCGTATGACCCAATCACTCAATGGAGCATAACTCGTTAACTTTCTAAAAGCCAAAACCTATACCAGAATTGATGCAATTATGACCCGTTTAGACACAAGAATTTTTTCACTTTTTCGAGAAAATTTCACTTTTTTCGAAATTAGTGTTTGGCCATAAAATTTCCACTTTTCACTTGAAGATGAATCTTGGAATTATTCGAAAATTTGAAAAACTCCAAAAAGCTATTTTTCAAAATTTTCACTCAGATCACTCACAAAACTTAAAAAACAACCCAAAATTATATCCATGCCAAACACAACTCTAATTTTCAAATACCATTTTCACTTGAAAACAATGTTGTCAAAGGCTCATTTAAGGCGCACTTAAGCCCTAAAGCTCAAAAAAGCTCAGGGAGGGCGCTTCGCCTCACTTAAGTTGCGCTTCAGTATAGGCAGGGCACCAAGACATGCACCTTGTTGCCCATGAGTTCTATCTTAAATGGAGCAATGCTAGACTACAAATATAATCGGCAAATAAGTGTATTAGTTGTTAAGGAAAACAATATAAATGAATTTGTTACTTTTCTCTTGAATTACATATATATTTTTATTTTTTTCTTGCATTGCGCCTCTTTTAACTAAAGCCCCCACTTAAATTGCGCTTGGCGCTTAAAGCCCCAATTAACCTAGAGTGCTTTGTAGAGCTTTTTGCTTTTGACAACACTGCTTGAAAAAAAATTTCACGTTTTTTTGAAATTTTACTAATGGCCAAACGCCCACTATGATTAGCTCAAAGTAGAGTCCAACAACTTTCCTTCTTCCATGGCTTATCAACAAATATTTAAAACATTTTCTTTCTTATCTAGAAATGAATAGAACTATCGGAAGATAGACTAATTCTAAGATTCAAAGTTTGTTTATGAAAATATGTATATGTATTTGGAAAAATAGAAAATCTAGAACATGATTCTTTACTAAAAGACACCCAATACTCTATACTAATAGGAACCTCGTGGATGCTACATAACCAAAACTAAAAGATTGGCTCTCAAAATTGTACACATTCATTTTCTGCGTTTCAAGAGCTCTTGTTCCTCGTCCTTCATAGTAGTGTTGTGAAAGGTTTGCTTAAAACGCATTTACTGCTAGGTGCATAAGAGCTAACGTTTTGCCTTGCCTAATCGGCCACCAAAGCGCTAAGGCGTACCCCTCCTAGCAAATAGGCATGGTCTAGAAGAGGCACCAATAAATAATAAAAAGTTCACTTAATTGTAATTAATTCATTTGTCCATGCAATTGTTACTTACGCTTATAATCATTATTCTAAAATTTTATATTTGTTTTTCTTTTTCTTCTTCATTTGTGCCTTTCTTTATGAAAGCTCGCACTTTATTTGCTCTATGCACTTGCAGCCCCAACCGACTTATCATTTTTTGGTTGCATTTTGCCTTTGATAACGATACTTCATAGTACACTATTTCAAGCATTGACTGAGTAATCCAAACTAATTTATGAATTAAAAATTGTCTAGCATAGTTAAATAGAGAGACATGCCAAGTAAGTGATTCACATCTCCTCAAGACCATTTGTACATGAAGTACAACTCCATTAAACAACAGGATCCCTGATATATTGATTGACATGTTGATAGGCTATAAGTAGGCCATTTGTTATTCCTATAAGAGTTGTCCTGTATTTTTTTATTCCTTAGTTTTCTCGCTATTAGGATCTCCCCTTTGTTGCCGTAAAGAGGAATACATTTTTTAATGCTATAAGTAATCCAATATGATCGATTTGGAAAACACGCCTCTTCTTTTTTCTATAACCTGCAATAATAGTTATTCACTGAAAAAGCTTTCATATCCCCTAATATTCCACTTCCAAATGTCATATTTGAATGAATTATATTCGGTCTATGAAGTATTTCTATCATGTTTTGCAATTCAACTTAATAAGGTAAAGATTTTTTATTAATGATGAGGAACCCCCTATATACAAGGTGTATACCAAAAGGTAGAGAACCTATACCGAATATGGTTCCCTACAAAAGATACCCAAACTTCTATACACTGGTGACCTGTTGAGTACACCAAGAAGAAACTAGAAATAAGAGGCTGTTTTCCAATTTTACATATCATTTTTATCCCTTTTCAAGTGCTCTTTTATTTCTCTTTCCATATGACCTATATAAAGGCTATTAGAGCAACATCTTATGTCCTCGATCTTCTCTTACTCCTTTTAAAATCCCAATTATGCAAAGTATATGTTTGATATCACCCACTGTATTCCAAATACATTTAGGACCACGGACCCCAATAATGCAGCCACATAGTAATGTGGCGAGAACGTCTAAGTCTTCGCTCGAACATCCGGACATGAAGTACCAACTAATATAAGCGATCCTCCTCTTCATTACGTTTTCCACTGTCTGTATCGCACCTCCTACTGTCAACCGTGCAAAGAACCAGACCTTCCTACGCATCCTAGAGAATTAAATAGGTAAGATATTCCAGGTCGACTCCTCTCACACTAACAATCTTTGGTACCATAACTTGTGAACAAGTTGTCCGCACTCTCCCCATCTCTACAAATACGATATAGCATGCAGTCCATTCTAACTTTTATCATGGAGTAGTACCTCAGTAGAGTCCTGTATGTTATTACTCATACTTATAAGTAGGAGGATAGAAAGGCATTTAGAAAGTTTTCCCTTTTTTCATTCTTATCTCATGCGATGGACTCTGAAATAAGAACTAATCTTAGAATGTTTTCATCATAAATAGTGAAGAGAAGATCTTCTCCCGAGGGACCTGATGACGCACCACCCGTGCAAGCGACGCTGAGGGCACATGGTAGGCCTAGAGCTCAAAGCGGTGTGCAACCTGCTACTCAATCAGGTCTAAAACTGCTAAGGTTACTAAAGGCAACCTACACCAGTTACCCATACTGCTATTCAGGTTCCTATGATTACTCCTCCACCTGTGGTGGAGTCGGGCCGAACAGTCTTCTATTGATGATGATGATAAGGCCACAACGAAGAAGATGGGAGCTTTCTTGAAGCTAAAACCCTCCTAATTTTTACATGTTCCTCTGCTTTGCCATTATCAGTTAGTAAGTAGCAAGTTCAAGTTCAGATTTCCTTTTTTTGTTCATCTTCCACCACATTAACCACTATGTAAGTTAGAAAAAAGCATCGAATTTAAATCTCATCATATTATCCAACTTCAGCAAATTATAGCATCTGCTTTAAGTTGATTTGTTGTCTTATTTTCTTTGTGCCAAGCGCATCTTCCCTTGAAGATTCACCGTAACTAAGTAGAAACAAGCAGAAGGTTCTCCACAAGAACTAAGTGAGTTTTACTAACAACATTGACAAGGTGCACAATTGATAGATATATATATCGGATCAAACAAGCATATAAATTGAATTCCTCTAACTACAAGTAGTTGGTTGAGATATAATTTATGCTACAAATAAAACAAAATGGTCTAAGTAATTCTACATAGTTAATTCCTATTTTAATCTAAGGTAAAAGCAGAGAAAAAGAAAATGCAATTAGAGAAAGCAGTTTTATGATGCTCACCAATGGATTAACATTAGCCAAACCAGTGCCTTCACCAGAGGCAAGAAATATTTCATTCTCAGCTGCCACTTCTACACCTTTCAGGTGATACAAGATCTCTGAAGGCCGGAAAAACCAGTGTACCTTTATCTTCCTGGACTTATCTGGGTTTTCCCATATCTTTATGATTTTACCAATGTAAGGAAGTTGACCTTCCTTGTGCATGTATACACAATCATATAGAGCATACTCCACATCATCATAGGTAAAAGATTCATAAAACTGAACCTCCTTCCTCTTACCACCAATACCTCTCTTTCTACCCCAGACAAATTTAACTTCCTCTTCATTTTCTAGATCCGCCGAAGGCTCTACTTTAACTGTTTCTACCGACGCCATAATTGTCTCCTATCAAGGCCTCTATGTTTAGCCCTTGACGATTCTATAATGACTGTTTCCACCAAGATGCTGATTTTTTCCTCACCGATTAGCCTGAAATGCAAAGTAAGCAGTATTAAATAACTTTTTATTAGTTATACAGAAATAAGTAATAACAAAAACTGACACAAGAACAACTCTACTTACCAAAGGCGGCTCTAGGGTTCAGGCAAGCAAAGCTCTTGCCTTGGCCCCCAAATACTAAGCCCCCAAAAATATAAAGTACTAGTATATCATTATATAATATGTGTAATTTATATAATTATTGATAAAATATTTTAAATTCTAATTTTTATTTAAATTTAGTAGATGTAGAATTGAATGAGTTAATAGCATAAAACTTTTCTCTCACTAAATTAAATAATATATTTATTTTCTCATCAATATATTTTTCTTTCTTTTTTTTTCACATTTTTTACAATTTTACTTTCTAATTTAAAATCAAATTCTCTAAATTAGCTATTCCTTTTTGTCACATTTGATAGATCCTCATATCAGTAATCAAGTTCTTTTGTGTCTCATTTTTTTTTAACTAAGAAATCCCAGAGACAATTATCGTAAGGTTCAAAATACGATCGATAATAGGCTCAATCATTTTACCATTTTCATTTAATGCTATTTTTTTTATAAGGAGTTCAATACCATATGACTTATGCCTAACCCACATATTATACGTTGTTCTCTCACCACTTTTTTTGTCTCAATATTATATGGATATTATGAAAGAAATTTCAGGGTCTTTTAATATATTTTAGTTTTAAGCCACCAGTTCTGTTGAGCCTCCCCCATCAATATCAACAATTATTTATAAACCACTGCCCATGAACGTGTTATTCAACAGTTTCATTCACATTTGATAACTAAATAACACATTTACTGATTGTTGTCTTATCTTAATTGAGACTCTATAAATTTGATTGAGAATAGCAGGGGGATGGACATGTGCCTTGATTAGGAGACTAGTAAAGCTTTAAGTTAGATCCCCAAAATTTTTTAATAATGCATTTTATGATTTTATTTCAAGTTAGACAATATTAAAGTTTGCAAGAAAAAAAAATTACAAATAAACCTTGGACAAAAGAAAGAAAGAAAGACTATCTACTCTTTAACACTAAAAATATTTTAGAAAAAACCTAAAAAGATATTGTGCAGACAGAAATTCTTGGCGAAAAAAAAACGGGCATACCAATGTTTGAGGTTTTGGCCAGAAAAAAACCCTAAAAAGGCGTCTTCTTCAATTTCATGCAAGCCCTTTCAAGATGTCTTCTATTTTTCGTATGATTTACTGTCGTGTTTTGCGATATCAATTAACGCCACCATTTCAAACACTAGCACTAGGATAGAGCAGACGATGAAGGGAAGGTTGGGAGGGAAAAGAAAGGCTGTGAACTGTGAAGAAAGGCAACAATTTTTTACTACTCTCGCTTTAACGTAAATCTATTTTCTTTTTAGTCCGTGCCAAAATTAATTATTATTTTTTATATTTAAAAATAATTTACCTTTATTTAATAATTTATTGAATAACACATAATTAATCCCCGGGATTATCTAACTTTACCAGTTGTATCCTCCTACTTTGTGACCCCCTATATTTGTTAGAAGTGTAATGAATACAAACTTTACAAGTCATCCCCAATTTCAAAAGAAGTGCAAATCACGTGTCAATCTTTGCGTGCCACGTGTCAAATTATTTTATTTTTAATTTTTTTCAGTTGACCTTTTTATTTGTCTTTTTAATCTTATTTTATTCTTTTTCTTTTGCATTTTCTTTCTCTATCTCTCTTTATTCACCATTTTTGATCATCTTGTACCCATAAACTCCTCTTCCCCCCCCCCCCTCCCCCCTCTCTGCTCCTTGTTGCCGACCACCTTGCATAACCCACCGAAAAACTCTTATACTAGATCAAAAGGTTGCCGAAAATAATAGACATGATAAAATTGTGAGGCCTTTTGAATAGCGTAAAACTAATCTTCTAAATTTATGGGAAACAAGACAATAAACAATGAAGATAACTTGGCAGAAAGATGATGTCGCTGGAATCACCATTTTTTCGGTGAGAAACATTGTAAAGGAAAAAAGGGGAAAAAGAAAAAGAAAGGAAAAAAAAGAAAAAACAAAATAAAAATATAGAAGAAAAATAAAAAGGAGAAAACGTAATTGTAAAAACAAAATTTGCTCTACGGGAATCATTAGCTTATCCAGCGAAATACTACAAGTAATAAGACAAATATAAAAATAAAAAAGAAAAGAAAAAAGGAAAAAGTTAAGGCATCAATAAAGAAAGAACATAAAAATAGGTAGAACAAAGAAAAGAAAATGGAAGAAGCTGGTTAGGGGTGTGAAAATGGTGGATGGAGTAGTAAGGGAGAAGTAAGCAAGAAAGAGAATAAAAGAAAAGAAGAAACAGATAAAAAATAAAATTTTAGGGCTTTCACGCGCAATTATCAAGTGCAAGTGCCACATCAGCTCAAAAGATGGTACTTATTACACTTCAAACAAATGCAAGGGGGTCATAGAACCCCCGCAAAGTATTAAGGATGCAACTGGTAAAGTGAGATAATTAGAGAGGGGTAATTATGTATATTCTATAATTTATAGCCATAGAATACATATGCCTTATTTTACGCTACAAATTCTAAAGTCTTCTCTAGTTTCTTAAACTACGTGCCAGTCAAATGGGTTCACATAAATTGAAACAGAGATAGTAACTTTTTTGAAAAAAAATCCAAAAAAAGGGAATAAGGGAAAAGAAATTTGAAAAATCAAAGTGACAAAAACTGTGTGGAGCTGTGACTCAACATTTATTTTTGTTTAGTAGTGCTAGGTCTCATATTTATTAAAAACAATTATTTTAAAAAACTCTTTTTAATCATTCACCTCCTAATTGTTTTTTTCCTCCCTTTTGATTTCCTATTGCTCTCCCTTGTTTAGCTATTGTGACAACCAGGTCAGTCGTCTCATGAGTTACCGCTCCGTTTCTCTCATTTATGCTTCTTTATGCTTTGTTATCCGTGTTTTGTGGTATCGGGTTGGTCGGATCGAATCCGGAATGATTTTGGTAAGGTATGAGACACTTAGTCTCTTTTAAGGAAGTTTAAGTTGGAAAAGTCAACTGGATGTTGACTTATATGTTAGAGGGCTCGGCTGTGAGTTCTGATGGTTCGGTTAGCTTCGGGAGGTGATTTATGACTTAGGAGTGTGATCGGAATGAGTTTTGGAGATTTGGAGTAGTTTTAGGCTTGAATTGGCGAAGTTGATATTTTTGCGATTTTCGATTGATAGGTGAGATTTTGATCTAGGGGTCGGAATGGAATTCCGAGAGTTGCAGTAGCTTCGTTATGTCATTTGGGATGTGTGTGCAAAATTTCAGGTCATTCGGACGTGGTTTGGTTGGGTTTTTGATCAAAAGCGGAATTTGGAAGATTTTAGAAACTTATGCTTGAATCCGATGTGTTTTGGTTGATTTGATGTTGTTTGAAATGTTTTGAGGATTGGAACAAGTTTAAATAAGGTTTTAGGATATGTTGGTGCCTTTGGTTGAGGTCCTGGGGGCCTCGGTTGAGTTTCGAGTGGTCAATCGGATCATTTTAAAGTTAAGGAAGTTGCAGATTTTGAGTTCCAGCAGTTGCAGACATTTTGGTCTTCGCGTTCGCGAAGAGTTAGCTGAGGGAGGTGGAAATTTAGCCTTCGCGTTCGCTGGCAGGTGATGCGTTCGCGAAGGGCTGCGAGATTGCGCATCGCGTTCGCGGGCGTGTAGTCGTGTTCGCATAGAAGGAATTTAGAGGCGGAGCTTTAGTGAAATTAACCCATCGCGTTCGCGATGGATGGAACGCGTTCACGAAGCTTCATCTGGGTAGAGCATCGCGTTCGCGAGGGTCAGGTCGCGTTCGCGTAAGAGGATTCTGGTCAAAGTTATTTTTGTGCTTCGCGAACGCGAGGGTTCGGCCGTATTCGCGAAGAAGGAAATTAAGGCCTGGGTAGAATGTTTTAAGGGTCGTTTTGTCCGCGAAGGTGGGGTTTATTTCTTCCATTGTTGGTTGTTTTTGGATCTTTTTGATGGAGATTGAAGAGGGATTCAAGGGCAATCACTTTGAGGTAAGATTCTTGGACTTAAAACTCGACTATTATGTGAATTTCACCTAGTAAATCATGAAAATTAAGCCAAAAGGTGAAGAACTAGGGCTTGGAAATTTAGACTTTTGATTGGGGATTTGAAGGACCATTTGGGGTCGGATTTGAGAACTTTTGATATGTATGAACTCGTGGGAAGATAAGGAGTCTATTGGTGTAAAAATTTCTGAATTTTGAGACGTGGGTCCGGGGGTCGGTTTTTGGTAATTTCGGGATTTGTGCCCTTTATTGATTGTTTTCGCTTGGGCTTTGTTCCCTTAGCATATTTTGACATCCTCGTTTTGATTTTGGATAGATTCGACGCGCGTGGAGGCCGATTCGAGGGGCAAAGGCATCGCGAGCTAGAGATTTAGCCGGTTCGAGGTGAGTAATGATTGTAAATGATGTTCTGAGGGTTAGAAATCCTGGATTGCACATCGTAGTGCTATATTGAGGTGAGGCACACGCTTGATGACGAGCGTGGGGTCGTGCACTATTGGGGATTGTGACTTGGTCCGTCCCGATTCATGAGTTTACCGCGTATTTGACTGAAAACTACTTGATATCATCATTATTTGGGCTGAATGCCATATTTGGGCTTCGTGCCAACTATTTGAACCCTTCGGGGATTTTTATTGATATTTCCTCACTGTTTTGACTTTATTTTTTAACTCAGTCATGTTATTTTCCACTATTTTTCATACTCAGCCATGTTTACTCAGTTTTTAGACTTAAATGATATTCTAAATGATGTTTGGGCTAAAAAACACTATTTTACTATTGACCGAGGGGCTTGTGAGGATTTTTGACTGAGTAAGGCCGAGGGCATATGTTGTGAGGAAACACTGATACTGATTTGAGGCCGAGGGCCTGATATATGTACGCCACGAGGTGGCTTGATTGATATGAGGCCGAGGGCCTAGTTTTGATGCCACGAGATGGCTTGTTATTGCGCTAGGGCCGTAAGGGTCCCCTCCAGGAGTCTGCACACCCCAGTGAGCGCGGGTACCCATTGTGATGAGAGATTGAGCTCGAGGGGCTGGTATTGTTCTGAGATGTTGCCCGAGGGGCGAACTTCTATTTGTTTACTTTACCTTAACTGTCTGTCAATTACCTATTTATTGTTGAAAAAGGATTTTACTTGACTTTTCACGGGTTACTGCTTTTAAATGGTTTTACTGCTTCATTATAGAATGCCTTGTGCTTTACGTGTTTTCTTACTTTTAGTCGTTATTTACATTTGTTACTCACTGAGTTGGAGTACTCACTTTACTCCCTGCACCCTGTGTGCAGATTCAGGCGTAGTTGGTCCCGCTCCCGAGTGCTGATTCATTCCAGCTTCAGGCGGTTCTCGAGGAGTCTTTGGGTAGTTGTTGGCGTTCGCAGCCCGGAGCTCCTCCCTATCTCTTTCCTCGATGTCCTTAGTTCAGTATTACACTCTGTAGTTATATTTGAGTATTCAGTGTTGATAGGTGCTCGTGACTTGTGACACCCCGGTTAGGGTTGTGTTGGGTTGTACTTCCGCACTTTATTGATATTTTTTGCTACTTAGTATTATTAAATCATGTTCTAGACTGCTTTATGTTGTTTAACTGTTTTAAAAAGTGAATTGGGTTTAATTGGCTGGCCTTGTCTTCACGAGAGGCGCCATCACGACTGAGTTCGGGTTTAGAGTCGTGATAAGTTGGTATTAGAGCCTAGGTTACATAGGTCACAGGAGTCATGAGCAGGTTTAGTATAGTCTCGCGGATCGGTACGGAGACGTCTCTATTTATCCTCGAGAGGCTACAAAACCTTTAGGAAAAACTTCATATTCTTGAAATTCTTGTCGTGCGAACTTGTTCATCCGAGTACATAACTTATGTTATTCTATTCTCTCACAGATGGTGAGGACACGCGCTACCGGATAGGATGGACGACCACCAGTGCCACCAGCTATGGTCACCAGAGGCCGAGGACGCGGTCGTGGTCGTGGTCGTGGTAGAGGCAGAGCAGCGAGGGCAGCACCTGTAGATACACCAGCTGCCCCAGTTCAGGACCAGGTCCCAGCTGTGGACGCTCCGGCAGCACCAGCTCAGGCACCAGCTGTGCCCATTGTGATTCCGGGTCTTCGGGAGGCATTGGCTCAAATATTATCAGTTTGCACTGGCCTAGCTCAGGCGGTTTCAGCCACTACAGTCGCAGCTACTTCTCAGGACGGGGGAGGTAATTAGACTCCCGCCGCTCACACACTTGAGCAGGTCGTGTAGGGAATTCAGATGCCGGGGGCACACCCCGCCCAGCCGGTTGCAGCTGCTCAGGACCATGTAGTTCCTGCTATGCCAGAGGACGAGCAGTGTAGATTGGAGAGATTTGGTAGGCTTCAGCCTCCAACCTTCAGTGGTGTAGAGGGCGAGGATGCCCAGGGCTTTTTGGACAAGTGTCAGAGGATGCTTCGTACCGCGGGTATTCTGGAGACCAGCGGGGTCGCTTTCACTACCTATCAGTTTTCAGGACCTGCTTTCACTTGGTAGGAGGATTTTGAGAGGCGTAGGCCTGTTGGTGCAGCACCCCTTACCTGGCAGCAGTTCTCCGTTCTCTTTCTGGAGAAGTATGTGCCGCAGTCTCGCAAAGAGGAGCTGCGTAGGCAGTTTGAGTGGTTGCGTCAGGGGGAAATGACCGTGTCGCAGTATGAGTTGAGGTTCTCCGAGTTGGCTCGTCATGCCATCTGGTTGGTCCCGATAGATAGAGAGAGGATCAGGAGGTTTGTTAATGGTCTTACTTATCAGCTCCGTATTCTTATGACCAGGGAGAGGGTGACGGGTGCTACATTCGAGGAGGTTGTGGATATTGCCCGAGAGATTGAGTCTGTTCGTCGCTAGGAGCGAGAGGAGAGGGAGGCCAAGAGGCCTCGAGGATCTGGTAGTTATAGTGGTGCTCCTTCGAGGGGTCAGTTTCAGCACGGCAGAGGCCGTCCATTTAGGCCTGCTCGGCCAGCACGCCCAGGTTATCGTGGGGCGTCATCGGGTCATCGTTCTCACAGTTCACATTAGGGCCAGTCATCACTCAGTGCCCTTCCAGCTCAGAGTTCATCCCGTGCTCCATCAATCCAGGGCTCTTCTATGCCGAGTGCATCTTCTAGTCACTCCGGTGCGAGGGGTTCCCTTCAGTCCCGTTCTACAACACCTGGGAGTTGTTATGAGCGCGGTGAGATGGGCCACATGTGGAGGCAATGTCCTCATCGTTTTGCTAGTTCATCTCTGCAAAGGGGTCAGTCATCGGCTTCAGCGCCAGTTGCTTCGCCACCACCCGCCCAGCCATCTAGGGGTGGAGGTCAGTCAGCCAGGGGTCACCCCAGAGGGGGAGGTCGATCAGAGGGCGGTCAGGCTCGTTTCTATGCTCTTCCAGTATTGTGAGGGATGTCGGAGCTGAGGCTCCCAGTATTGATTCTGTTCCAGTTGTGAGTGATTTCCCTGATGTATTTCCTGCAGACCTGCCGGGCATGCCACGGGACAGGGATATTGATTTTGGTATTGACCTGGTGCCGGGCACTCAGCCTATTTCTATTCCGCCGTATCGTATGGCACCAGCGGAGTTGAAGGAGTTAAAGGAGCAGCTTCAGGAACTCCTTAATAAGGGGTTCATTCGGCCTAGTGTGTTACCTTGGGGTGCGCCGGTTCTGTTTGTGAAGAAGAAGGATGGCACAATGAGAATGTACATTGATTATAGGCAATTGAACAAGGTAACAATTAATAACAAGTATCCTTTGCTTCGCATTGATGATTTATTCTACCAGCTTCAGGGAGCGAGGGTGTTCTCCAAGATTGATCTCCGTTCAGGTTATCACCAATTGAAGATCAGGGATTCGGATATTCTTAAAACGGCCTTCAGGACCAGATATGGTCATTATGAGTTCCTAGTTATGTGTTTTGGTCTGACCAATGCCCCAGCAGCGTTCATGCATTTGATAAATAGCGTGTTCCAACCTTATCTTGACTCGTTCGTCATAGTCTTCATTGATGATATTTTGGTATATTTGCGTAGTCAGTAGGAGCATACGGAGCATTTGAGGGTTGTGTTGCAGAGATTGACGGAGGAGAAGCTTTATGCAAAGTTCTCCAAGTGTGAGTTTTGGCTCGGTTCAGTGGCATTCTTGGGACACGTGGTGTCCAGTGAGGGTATTCAGGTTGATCCAAAGAAGATAGAGGCGGTGCAGAGTTGGCCCAGACCGTCCTCAGCTACCGAGATTCGCAGCTTTCTTGGTTTGGCAGGCTATTATCGCCGGTTTGTTCAGGGATTCTCATCTATCGAATCGCCCTTGACCAAGTTGACCCAGAAGGGTGCTTCATTTGTATGGTCGGACGAGTGTGAGGAGAGCTTTCAGAAGCTCAAGACAGCCTTGACCACAGCTCCAGTGTTGGTTTTGCCATCAGCTTCAGGTTCATATACCATGTATTGTGATGCTTCGAGAGTAGGGATTGGTTGTGTGTTGATGCACGAGGCTAGAGTTATTGCTTATGTTTCTCGTCAGTTGAAGCCCCATAAGAAGAACTACCATGTTCATGATTTAAAGTTGGCTGCCATAGTTCACGCATTGAAGATTTGGAGGCATTACTTGTATGGCGTATCTTGTGAGGTGTTCACTGATCATCGCAGTCTTCAGCATTTGTTCAAGCAAAAGGATCTTAATTTGAGGCAGCGGAGATGTTTGGAGTTGCTTAAGGATTATGATATCACTATATTGTATCATCCGGGAAAGGCCAATGTGGTGGCCGATGCTTTGAGCTGAAAGGCAGTAAGTATGGGGAGTTTGGCATATATTCCAGTTGGGGAGAGATCTCTTGCAGTTGATGTTCAGGCCTTGGCCAATCAGTTCGTGAGGTTGGATATTTCGGAGCCCAGTCGGGTATTGGCTTGTGTAGTTTCTCGGTCTTCTTTATATGATCGCATCAGAGAGTGCCAGTATGATGATCCGCATTTGCTTGTCCTTAGGGACAGAGTTCAGCATGATGATGCCAGAGATGTGACCATTGGTGATGATGGGGTGTTGAGGATGCAGGGCCGGATTTGTGTGCCCAATGTGGACGGGCTTCGGGAGTTGATTTTGGAGGAGGCCCATAGCTCGCGATATTCCATTCATCCGGGTGCCGCTAAGATGTATCAGGATTTGAGGCAGCACTATTGGTGGAGGAGAATGAAGAAAGACATTGTGGGATTTGTAGCTCGGTGTCTCAATTGTCGGCAGGTGAAATATAAGCATCAGAGACTGGGTGGCTTGCTCCAGCGGATGGATATTCTAGAGTAGAAGTGGGAGAGGATCACTATGGACTTTGTTGTTGGACTTCCACGGACTTTGAAGAAGTTCGATGCTATTTGGGTGATTGTGGATCGGCTGACCAAGTCCGTGCACTTTATTCCTATCTGTACTACTTATTCTTCAGAGCGGTTAGCAGAGATATATATCCGGGAGATTGTTCGGTTGCATGGTGTCCCAGTTTCCATCATTTCGGATCGGGGCACTCAGTTTACTTCCCAGCTTTAGAAGTCTGTTCAGCGAGAGTTAGGTACTCAGGTGGAGTTGAGCACAACTTTTCACCCCCAGACGGACGGGCAGTCCAAGCACACTATTCAGATATTGGAGGATATGCTACGTGCTTGCGTCGTTGATTTTGGAGGGTCATGGGATCAGTTCTTACCGCTCGCAGAATTTACTTATAACAACAGCTACCAGTCGAGTATTCAGATGGCTCCATATGAGGCTTTGTATGGGAGGCGGTGTAGATCTCCAGTAGGCTGGTTCGAGCCCGGTGAGGCTAGGCTATTAGGGACAGATTTGGTACATGATGCGTTGGAGAAGGTGAAGATGATTCAGGAGAGGCTCTGTACGGTGCAGTCGAGGGAAAAGAGTTTATTCTGACAGGAAGGTGCGAGATGTGTCGTACATGGTTGGTAAGAAGGTTCTGTTGAAGGTTTCGCCCATGAAGGGTGTTATGAGATTTGGGAAGAAAGGGAAGTTGAGTCCGCGGTTCATTGGACCATTTGAGGTACTTCGGAGGATTGGGGAGGTGGCTTATGAGCTTGCTTTGCCACCCAGCTTGTCGAGTGTGCATTCGGTATTTCATGTCTCTATGCTCTGGAAGTATATTGGGGATCCGTCTCATGTTCTGGATTTCAGCACGGTTCAGTTGGATGATGATTTGACCTATGATGTGGAGCCAGTAGCTATTTTGGGTCGTAAGGTTCGGAAGTTGAGGTCAAAGGATATAGCTTCGATGAAAGTGCAGTGGAGAGGTCGCTCCGTGGAGGAGGCTACCTGGGAGACCGAGCGAGAGATGCGGAGTAGATATCCTCACGTGTTTGAGGCTTCAGGTATGTTTCTTGACTCGTTCGAGGGAGAACGTTTATTTAAGTCGGGGAGGATGTGACGACCCGGCCAGTCGTCTCATGAGTTACCGCTCCGTTTCTCCCATTTCTGCTTCTTTATGCTTTGTTATCCGTGTTTTGTTGTATCGGGTTGGTCGGATCGAATCCGGAATGATTTTGGTAAGGTTTGAGACACTTAGTCTCTTTTAAGGAAGTTTAAGTTGGAAAAATCAACCAGATGTTGACTTATGTGTTAGAGGGCTCGGATGTGAGTTTCGATGGTTCGGTTAGCTTAGGGAGGTGATTTACTTAGGAGTGTGATCGGAATGAGTTTTGGAGGTTTGGAGTAGTTTTAGGCTTGAATTGGCGAAGTTGATATTTTGGCGATTTCCGGTTGATAGGTGAGATTTTGATCTAGGGGTCGGAATGGAATTCCGAGAGTTGCAGTAGCTTCGTTATGTCATTTGGGATGTGTGTGCAAAATTTCAGGTCATTCGGACGTGGTTTTGTTGGGTTTTTTATCAAAAGCGGAATTTGGAAGATTTTAGAAACTTAGGCTTGAATCCGATGCGTTTTGGTTGATTTGATATTGTTTGAGGTGTTTTGAGGATTGTGACAAGTTTGAATAAGGTTTTAGGATATGTTGGTGCCTTTGGTTGAGGTCTTGGGGGCCTCGGGTGAGTTTCGGGTGGTCAATCGGATCATTTTGAAGTTAAGGAAGTTAAAGATTTTGAGTTCCACCAGTTGCTGACATTTTGGTCTTCGCGTTCGCAAGAGGACCCTCGCGTTCGCGAAGAGTCAGCTGAGGGAGGTGGAAATTTAGCCTTCGCGTTCGCGAGGCAGGTGATGCATTCGCGAAGGGCTGCGAGATTGCGCATCGCGTTCGCGGGCGTGTAGTCGCATTCGCATAGAAGGAATTTAGAGGCGGAGCTTTAGTGAAATTAACCCATCGCGTTCGCGATGGATGGAACGTGTTCGCGAAGCTTCATCTGGGTAGAGCATCACGTTCGTGAGGGTCTGGTCGCATTCGCGTAGGAGGATTTTGGTCAAAGTTATTTTTGTGCTTCGCGAACGCGAGGGTTTGGCCGCGTTCGCGAAGAAGGAAATTAAGGCCTGGGCAGAATGTTTTAAGGGTCGTTTTGTCCGCGAAGGTGGGGTTTATTTCTTCCATTGTTGGTCGTTTTTGGAGCTTTTTGAAGGAGAATGAAGAGGGATTCAAGGGGAATCACTTTGAGGTAAGATTCTTGGACTTAAAACTTGATTATTATGTGAATTCCACCTAGTAAATCATGAAAACTAAGCCAAAAGGTGAAGAACTAGGGTTTGGAAATTTAGACTTTTGATTGGTGATTTGAAGGACCATTTGGGGTCGGATTTGAGAACTTTTGATATGTATGAACTCGTGAGAAGATAAGGAGTCTATTAGTGTAAAAGTTTCTGAATTTTGAGACGTGAGCCCGGGGGTCGGGTTTTGATAATTTCGGGATTTATGCCCTTTATTGATTGTTTTCGCTTGGGCTTTGTTCCATTAACATATTTTGACGTCCTCGTTCTGATTTTGGATAGATTCGACGCGCGTGGAGGCCAATTCGAGGGGAAAAAGCGTCGCGAGCTAGAGATTTAGCTGGTTTGAGGTGCGTAATGATTGTAAATGATGTTCTGAGGGTTTGAAACCCCGGATTGCACATCGTAGTGCTATATTGAGGTGAGGCACACGCTTGATGACGAGCGTGGGGTCGTGCACTATTGGGGATTGTGACTTGGTCCGTCCTGATTGATGATTTTACCGCGTATTTGACTGAAAACTACTTGATATCATCATTATTTGGGCTGAATGCCATATTTGGGCTTCGTGCCAACTATTTGACCCCTTCGGGGATTTTTATTGATATTTCTCACTGTTTTGACTTTATATTTGAACTCAATCATGTTATTTTCCACTATTTTTCATACTCAGCCATGTTTTCTCAGTTTTTAGACTTAAATGATATTCTAAATGATGTTTGGGCTGAGAAACACTATTTTATTATTGCCCGAGGGGCTTGTGAGGATTTTTGACTGAGTAAGGTCGAGGGCCTATGTTGTGAGGAAACATTGATACTGATTTGAGGCCGAGGGCCTGAGATATGTACGCCACGAGGTGTCTTGATTGATATGAGGCCGATGGCTAGTTTTGATGCCACGAGATGGCTTGTTATTGCGTTTGGGCCGTAAGGGGCCCCTCCAGGAGTCTGCACACCCCCAGTGAGCGCGGGTACCCATTGTGATAAGAGATTGAGCCCGAGGGGCTGGTATTGTTCTGAGATGTTTCCTGAGGGGCGAACTTCTATTTGTTTACTTTACCTTAACTGTTTGTCAATTACCTGTTTATTGTTGAAAAAGGATTTTACTTGACTTTTCACGGGTTACTGCTTTTAAATGGTTTTACTGCTTCATTATAGAATGCCTTGTGCTTTACGTGTTTTCTTACTTTCAGTCGTTATTTACATTTATTACTCACTGAGTTGGAGTACTCACTTTACTCCCTGCACCCTGTGTGCAGATTTAGGCGTAGCTGGTCCCACTCCCGAGTGCTGATTCATTCCAGCTTCAGGCGGTTCTCGAGGAGTCTTTAGGTAGCTCTTGGCGTTCGCAGCCCGGAGCTCCTCCCTATCTCTTTCCTTTATGTCCTTAGTTCAGTATTACACTCTGTAGTTATATTTGAGTATTCAGTATTGATAGATGCTCGTGACTTGTGACACCCCGGTTAGGGCTGTGTTGGGTTGTACTTCCGCACTTTATTGATATTTTCCGCTACTTAGTATTATTAAATCATGTTCTAGACTGCTTTATGTTGTTTAACTGTTTTAAAAAGTGAATTGGATTTAATTGGATGGCCTTGTCTTCACGAGAGATGCCATCACGACCGGGTTCGGGTTTAGGGTCGTGACTCCTATGCTCCTTTATTGACTCGAATTCACAATCATGGGGTTGTGAACTACCAAAAACCCAAGTAATGGATCTAGTTGACTGACGGGAGATGTTAGGTACTCTCCGCAACAATTATAGTTGCTTACTTAATCAAATTGACTTTTTAAAATACAAAACTTAAGACCACATACACACAAGCATGTGCAACCAAAGTAAATGCACTAAGAGAAATAATACAGTCACGACAGAGAGAAATGACTACACCGCCATCTCGCCACCACCGGAACCACCAGACATCAGCTCCATGAATATCGATGAACCATCTCATAAATCTCTTGTATACACAAATAAGGGCCCAACCTTTGCTCAAACTCTCATGTCTAGTAATCAACTAAACCATTACCCTACCACCTATCACACCACACATTCCCATCTTGATTTATCTGATGAAACAACCAACGACCTCAATGAAGATACATTCATACCTATAACCTCCACCGACAAAAACAAACCGTATTTGCCTTGGAAATTTTCAGTTACTGTCAAAGTGTTTGGCCAGAAAGTTGGGCACCAAACACTTCGAACAAAACTGACTACTCTTTGGAAGCCTACTGAAACACTATCACTGATTGATTTGGTCTCTAATTCTTAAGTTCCAAAAAGAAGAAAATATGTTCAAAGAACTGCACGATGGTCCTTGGTTTCTTTTTAATCACTTCCTATCAGTATGAAAATGGGAACCCAAGTTCATCGGATCAACAACACAACTCACATTCTCCGCTATATGGATTAGACTGCCTGAGTTACCTCTAGAATTTTATTATATTGACATCCTCTAACGGGTGGGAGCAAAGGTAGGAAAACTACTAAAAGTGGACACCTGCACGTCAGCCACCAGCAGGGGACGTTACGCTCGTATTTGAATCGAAGTGCCATTAGAATGCCCCTTGAAAACTCATATCTGTATTGGTAATCACCGTCAATAAATTTTTTATGAAGGAATAAACCTCTTATGCACCATTTGTGGCTGGCTTGGCCATGTTGCCTCTAACCGCTCCTTCTTTACAGCACCTACTACACAACTAGTTACACCACATGATCCTACTTCTTCACCCTCCACATCCATTATAAATCCCATCACCTCCAATTCCACACTACTACCATCGAATACCATACCCAACATTATGCACACAAGCCATATGGAAGGTGAATGGAAAACGTTTATTTTTTCACAAAAACAAGCACCTAAACACGCTCCATGCAGTCATAAATTCCCCCAAAAAATTAATGAATCCAAATTTCTTGATACACTCATGGACGTTGAAGATTAGTCCAGCTTGGGCTTCATAGGGCCTTCCAAATTGAACCAAAATAACAGCCCAATAACAAAACCAATCACCCATAACCCACCCACTGCCAAAACCAGAACACTCTCCAAACAGCCAGTTAATACAACGCACTGTATTATGGCCAATCTAATCACATCAGCGTCTCAACAAGCCAGAACCAGACAAGTGGAAAGTAGCTCTAACATTACTACCCCACGTGTCCCATTGTTATCATCTTCACCACCCTCACACACCATCTGTGATCAACCTCCAAATACCATACCATCCCAATAGCCTCCACACACCATGAGACCAACCCCTCTACACGATACAATAGACTCCAAATCAATTATAGCTACAACCTAACCCATCATTACTACGCCTACTATAGCTATCTCACGTGATACTGCCCCTCCTCTAAAAATGCACCCTCCTACACCATCAAATCAACCAAACATATTCACCTCTCAGAACCATTTACTTACCACACCCTCATCATTAATTCCTATTATTAATACTATCTCCACAAGCAACCAACACCTTAAATCATCAAACCACGATGAATCACCTCTCACTAAACCACCAACATTGGAGAACACTCTCCTTCACCAACTCCCATCTGTTAACATACCCTATCACCCCTTAACACGATACCCATGCAGACTCCAAACAATAACCCTCACCTTCCACTACCAATCTACATCTCGCAATTCCCTCCAGTTCAAACGTATCCCCGCTCATGGCTAGAGATGGGCCTAGAGGATCACGCCCTAACCTTCACGATGGAACTAGACAACCAGGATGTGATCATCATGATCCAAAACTCGACGGACATAGCTCAAATAGTGATGGAGGGCATGAAGCTAACCACGAAACACTACAACCAATATTTATGGTCCATGTACCCTCCCTCACTCATGCTCAACTACCAAGCATCCCTATCATAATTTCCACCATAAACTCCTTCATACCATCTTTTTTACAAATCCCTGAACTCCATGGAACAATAAATGACCCACTTTGTTCCATGGATTCAACGAGCAACTTTGATGACGCCTATGCCCTTGCATGGCCAAGTCAATCCTTACACACCACTAACTCCACTGAACACCCCACCTACAGCTCCATCTCCCAATCAAGAAGGACTAGAGGACATAGTAAGGCTGGAAGTAGTAGCAGCAATGGAGGAAATGAGGAAAACACGACCTATATTGTGTTGGCTCAACGTGGACAAAACTTACACCCTCAAAGAATAGTACGCAAGAAAGGTCATAATAGAGCTGACAAGCTGCTCCTTCAACGTTCGTCAAACACTGAATCAAGAGGCATGGATATATGCCCTAGTACTAATTCCAGCTTGCAACAGAGAGTGGAAACTATTCTTGAGGGTACACAGGTTCCACCGCACCATCCTCCCCATAATAAATGCAGATGATACTTTGGAACTGCAGAGGAGCTCAATCTCTTGACTTTCAGAGGAATTTTTTATCATTGTTGAACTACCATAAACCAGCACTGGTCGCACTACTGGAAACACATTTGCAATATCATGGTCAGCTAAAAGAAGGCTTTAGCTTCACACACATGGCTCAAGCAACAACTGACGGCCTCACAGGTGGGATTGCTTTATTATGGCACATTGACATACTCCATCTTGATCAAGTTGCATTCATTAACCAATCCGTTGTCTAGGTAACACCAAACCCTAACACGTGGATATTATCTATATTTTATACTCAAAATTATTTAAATTGTCATTCTATATTATGGGAAAACCCTTAGAGTAATTCTTGATACTATAAAAGGGCCATGTGTATTAAGGGAAGACTTTAACGAAATCACTAGAGCCTCTGAAAACTTTGGAGGTAATACTATAAAAAATAATCATTGTGACAAATTTCTATAATGTATTAACTATTGCCAATTAATAGATTTAGGATATAGTGGCAGTAAGTATACTTGGTCAAATAATAGGAAATATCACCATCATATTTTAGAATGATTAGACAAGTTTGTGGGCAATTATGAATGACTTAATATGTTCCTAGAAGCATCAGTAAGACACCTCCCTCGAACTCACTCTGACCATTGCCTATTACTCTTCACACTAGCCAAAAATCCCCTTCCTAGGAGAAATGTATTCCGTTTCGAAACCATTTGGACATCTCGCCCAGATTTTATAAACCTTATATACAAAAATTTGACGCCACACAATCCAATACTCCAAGCCATTGAGGACTTCACCAAAGATGTGTAAGATTGGAATATAAATACTTTTGGGAATATTTTCCAATAGAAAAAGTTTTACTAACTTGAATACAAGGTATTCAGGCTTCACCCCACTACCCTACTAGTAACTTTCTACAAAATCTTGAATCGGATCTCATCCATCAATACAACGATGTTCTAAAATTGGAGGAAGAATTTTGGCAATTAAAATTACGTAAAAACTGGCTCGAAGTGGCTGATGCAAACACAAAAATTTTCCACCTTACCACACTTTATAGACGTTGTTGATACCCAATTTTTTCCTCACACACACACACGCACACACACACACACGCACACACACACACACACACACTCTCTCAAAATAGTGCACATGCATCATCATTTGATTTTTAGCATATACAAGCATTTTTATAATTTTCTATAATTTTTAAAAACTTTAAATCAATTTGTTTCTGAATTTTATTATATATACACACTCTCAAAATAGTGCACATGCATCATCATTTGATTTATTAGCATATACAAGCATTTTTATAATTTTTCATAATTTTTGAAGACTTTAAATCAATTTGTTACTGCATTTTATTATATTAATATCCAATAACTATCCTCCAAATTATTTTATGATGATTTAATCATCTTAACTTATCATTTATGCCAACATGAGGTTTTTAATATTTTTAGTGCATTTTTATAATTGCATTTTTTTGTATTTTTTAAGGCTAATTGCACATTTTTGCAATAATGGCCCATATACATGTAAATTACATTATTTATGCAGAAAATGATTTTTTTATATTTTTATAATGTTAAGTAATTACTTTAAATTATTTTAGTGCACAAATGATATTTTAATTATTTATTAATTTCTCTTATAAGTTATTTATTTATTAAATATCGGGTATTTAAAAGCTAGCCTAAAATTCTACCTATTTTCGGACCAAACCCAACCCAATCACCTAATATACTACCCCAAAAAAATACCCCATCCCAAACCAAATAACCCCCAGCCCAATCAACTAAACATACCCAACCCAAAACCCCTTTTAAAAATCATGGTCGTTGATCTCTGAGATCAACGACCCACATTATTCCATCCCTTTTTAATTACCCAAAATCCCTAACCGTAACCCCATTCTCTACGATCCACCGCCCTTAAGCACTCTCAAACGCTCTCTTCATCTCTGAAAACCCTAGCACCATTAACCTATAATCCTCTCCGATTCCGACTCAAAAATGGAATTAATCGTTGATTCACTTACCTTATTGATCTCCTCTCACTACTGGTTACTCATTTATGGTGTTACCTAGTTGCTTGCCTAAACATGGCAAGCGGATCTCTTCAATTTCAAACCAAAAACTAGTTTAGTTCCTTGACCTTTTTCGTCTGTGTTCGTTCTGGTTCTTTTATGGTATGAATCTCTATGAATCTCTGAGATTCTTACTTACCGTAAGACTAGAGTTTTCAGCTCTCTTTAGATCGAACCAAAATTGGTTCGATTATATTATTTAAGTGTTATTATGTCTATGTTCATCCTATATTCTACGTGTGATCGATTTTTGTTATATTTGTCAATATTTGCTTTTCCTAAAATTAGGGTTTACCTATTTTTCCCTATTGATTCTGCGTGCTATGGCTTCCTTATTTATGTTCAATTTTACAGTGTTTCTTTGTTTACTTGTTAATTTCGACCATTATATAAACCCCTTCCCCCATTCCCTTTAGGACAGACTTTGGAATCACTATAACTTCATTAGATCTAAAAACTTTACTCTGTTATTTCGTTCTATACTTTGGTTTTGGCCGACTGAAAGCCATGGCCATTAAATTCTGGATTTTGCTCCTCGTTGATGTTCAGAATACTGTGGATTTTTATTCTTTCTTGCATTTTCATTTAACTGGTGAGTTACTTGACTTTTGTAATTTTATCCTTATGTGCCTATGATTTGCATGTGTTCTTACCTCTGAATCCATGGCTTAATACGTTCCTGGTTTACTTTTAAGCATCACTCTGTTAACTTCAGCATTTAATTACTCTTAATGCTAGTAGTTCTGAGATTATCTGTGCCTAATTGGGTAATCTGAATCTTCCTAAGACCGTTTAGCTAGTGTGTTGACGCCTGAATGTTCATGAATCTGTTCACTTGCTTAGAATCTCTGTAATAAATTCCTCACATTTGTGGTAATCTGTGTTAGCCATAATTTGCCTCAATACTATTATGTCACTCAGCATGCTCACTCGATCCGATATCCCTTTAGTATTTGCTTGTGATTTAGAACAGTTGTCTCAGCATGTTGGAACTGGTATTTGGATAAATCTTTGATACAACTGGATTTTCTTTTGTTAATTAGGCCATTATGGCAATGCTTGAATGCCCATATCTGTTACTTGACATGAGTTTATCTTCTATTCTGTTCAGAATCTCTGTAGAGATGTTCTGCATATGTTATATGTCTGTGATCTTGCCCCTTTGCGAACATGATGCCCTGTTCCTTCTGTGATCACTTGGATTATCACAATGTTGCCTTGTTTCTAATATACTTAGCATAATTTCCAACCATGTTTCAACCTGTTTTGCACCTGTGAACAGTAATCTTTGTCAATCCTATAAACATGTTCTTTCTCAACTTTTTTTAGCATGTGAATGCTTCTGTGATGAGTGTTAAACGTATTTCTTAGTTTACATTGATCTTGCTTCTTAAATTTTGTGATTTGTTCAACTGTTTGCCTTATACGCTAAATTTGGTCGTGTATGTTTAAATCCTTCAATTCCTGTCCCTCAACCTTAGTCCTTTCTCTTTCACCTGGTGCTTGGGCTTTTTTTTGAGTTCTCATTCTTAGCCGGCTGAAAGCCAAGGCTATTTAGGTTCTATCATGTGACCTCCCTAGTGTGAGCACTGCTCGGGGTCCAATTGAGACCCCTGTGAACTCTGACACACTAGGACTCGATCCCTAGTTTCTCCTCTGAATTATCTCTGTTAACCTCCCTAGTGTGAGCACTGCCTTGGGTTCTTGAAGCCCTTGGGAACTCTAACACATGGTTCTATATGCTCAATTCTGTTTTAAGACCGCTGGGGGAATCCCTCAAGTCCTGGCTGCTTTATGTCCATGAACGTGTAATTTTGGGGCTGTTGTGAACTGTGAGAAAGAAGGCCTGGCCTGGCCAAGTGTACCTTTTGGGCCTGCTGTAGGCTCCCTATAGCTATTCTACTTTGTAATTTATTCTATTCATTCTGGGTCTGTAATAATTCTTGTAATAACATTTTGGGATATTAATAAAATTCGGAAAGTGGGTTTTATTTTAACATTTGCATTAAAATGGGTAGAGATCCTGCCTTTGGGTGCTTACTCTGCTCTAATGTGTTATTATTATAGAAATCCCGCCTATAGGTATTCTATTTTGCTCAAAATATGTCATTATGCTCCAACATGCTCGATTATAATGTGTTAGTAATCCTGCCTATAGATTTTTCATTTGGTTCGAATGTGTTCTTCTTTTACATGTTAGAAACCATGCCTATATGATGCTAATACCTCAATGTAATCATGCATTAGGCTGTATAGGGTTCTGTTGATTCGCATGCTACCTAATTCACAACTTTAGATACCATGGCTATAGGATCTAAAACCAGTTTTAAGTATAGAACTCATGCCTATAGGGACTGCATCGGTTTATTAATTGTCCTACTCGTTTCTTTAATAGTATTCAACGCTGTTTTAATTATCGTCACTAGAAACCATGCCTATAGGACTCAATCAACCAATTGTGAACATAACCCTATGATTACCACTATTAGTTAATGCATAAAATGCCTAGATATCATGCATATAAGTTTAATCTCTTATACCTGTAATCAGTAGGTAACCATGCAGGTTTCAGAGATTATATACTGCATGTATTAAATCCAGAATCACATAGAGATCCTGCCTATAGGTTTCTGCAACTTCAACTCATTCAAATCTGCAACTGTCTTTGTTAATCAGTCTTTGCGTGCATTTGTTGTCCATGTGCGGAGGCTAACTTGAGCCCTTATTTGCTTATAAGTGAAAGTTCAAAATGTTTTGTATATTGCTTAGTATTTTTCATTTTTTTGACCAGCCTAAGTTAAAGTCTAGAACCACCCTGAGATAGAGGTCCAAACGCCTCCTGGACCATATGCATGGGACGGGTAGTGCACGCGTAGGGTACGACTTAGAATTCACTAGTGCGCTTTAGGTAAACAACTTAAAGATAGTAATTGGGTAGCAGGAGATGATAGTCTGTGCCCGTTGAATAATATGAGTAACACCCCACCTTGAGGGAGTTACAAAATATCATTTATGTTGCACGGGGTGATCCTTTAGGCTAAAAAACTTAGGACCCCCCCTCCCCCCCAATCTTGTCTTTCATCAACTATTTATGTTTAATAATAAACTCCCCAAATTCTTTGTTTTTCCTATACTTGATCTCCTAGACTAATTCATATGATTGAGTTCGGCCGGGACCCACAGTTGTGGACCTCGAAGAGTGCCTAACACCTTCTCTTCGAGGTAATTTGGAGCCCTTACCCGATCTTTGGTGACGCAAACTAGTCAGACAGAGTTATCTGCAAATAGGTGCCCTAACGCACCTTAATTCGTTAGGTGGCGACTTTCTCTTTTAAAAATCCTTCCTTAAAAGAGTTGTCACACGTCGAAACCCGATTTCGCGGCGACAGCATGGCGACTCTGCTGGGGATTTTAGGCTCTTACCATAAGTGAACTTGGTCTATATGAATTAGTCTTCCCTAATAAGTGTTTTATTATCTTTGTTGTTGCATGAATATCCCAATCTCGTTCCTTTATTTGTTACATGTACACCCTTTTCCCGTTTTCCCTTTATTTGCACTCGCATGCGAATCTTTGCTTAATAACATGCGCTTTCCTTTAGACGTTTTAGAATTGCTACATCATGTCTCTCCCCACCCTCACTCCCTCGTTTACTTTGTTACCATTTCCACATTGTGCGTACTAACTTCTTCCTTATTTTCCTATCTTTTATGTCTTTACGTTTCATTTAATACTGCATTTACTGCTTTCAACATGAAAAAATACTTGACAACGTGTTATTTTATCTTTGCATAAAGCATGCTCCACATCATATTCCACTCGTGCGTATTAATACCATAGCGGCACTTGATGAGTGTCCACGCTCTTCCTAAACCACCCTTTAAATTTGGAAAGGTTTACTTGCGGTAAAATTAGTCGATCAGTGGTGCAGTCGACGGTTCCGTGCCTTTCCCTCTAAAGTTGTCTGCTTGAGGGTACCAGTCTAGACTCTTCTAGAAACTCCATTCTAAAATCAACTGTGCATGCATCATGTCGAAACCTAGAATGAGTTAGAGCGTTGTCAGCGTAATAACTCGCTAAGACAAGCCTCGTCCAAATTCCACCGAGATTTCCATAATCCAAATGGACACAATCACGATTTGTGCATTATTTTGAGAAAACATGCCAAATCATTAACGTGTAAATAGCCAAATATGGAGGGGGAAAGGGCTAACTCTACTTGTTTTGCTGAGATGAGGCACGAAGTCCCCAGGTTCGTTATGGTTCGAAATATCCCCCCTTTTCTACTGGATTGGTGGGAAAACCTCGCACCAAGTGACAAAAACCATGTGAAAAGAGTTCTTGGGAATTTACATTCTTTGCTAGATATCCAGCTAAACAATGTACTGATCGAGGCCACTACTATGTTCTGGGATGAAAAGAGGGATATTTTCCGTCTCGATGATATAGAATGACTCCCCTTCTTGAGGAAATAGGGGGCTTTGTTGGACTTCCCTGGGATAGCCCTGGTCTATTGGTATCGGAAAACCGCACTTCTCGAAGGTTTCTGAAAATGATGGGTTTTAGAAAGAATGATGAGTTAGTCTGCCTGAACAAGTCTTATATACCTTTCGACTTCCTTTACGAACGTTATGGGCACAACAAATCCTACCGCCTTTACCCTGATGAGTTTGCCATTACTTCTCTGGGTTGGACCCACCGTCGGGTTTTTGTGTTCATTGTCTGTTTTCTGGGGTTACTGCTATTCCCAATGCAAGGAGAAAGGATTCACACTCGTTTAGCTATGGTTACCAATACCCTAATGGAAGGAATTGAGGGATAGACCTACACTATTGTCACAATGATCGTATCAGAGATATACCGAGCTTTGGACCACTGCAAGAAAGGATACAGGCATTTTGAGGATTATAATTTTCTACTACAAATATGGCTGTTGGAACATCTTCAGAGGGGACAATACCGCCAAAAATTTCCGTGGCGACCATGGAATGACCACATAGCTTTTTAGCACCCGAAAAGAATGACTTTTATCCCGGATAGGTTTGCACAACCAGGAAACGCTGTGGGTTGGGTACACGTCTTTAACAATTTGACTGACGACAAGGTCCATTGAATGTTCGAATGGTTCCTTACTAGGGAATTCATCATCAGGTCAAGAGATGTTCCTCATTTAGTGCTAATCGGATTAAGGGCTATCTATCCTTATGCTCCTATCAGAGTCATGAGGCAAGCTGGGAGGAAACAAGTCATACCCCGAGTTTCCAAGATGGTGCAAAGCAGATTTCCAAGTTGATGCTATTCCATTCAAATACGAGGCATAACACATGTGGCATCTAAAAGTCATTGTGGAAAAGGATACTATTGAGCCAGATTGGTACCATGCTGGCCATGTGTGTTTCTACCCATCATGGTTGGTCGATGACATAGCAGGAGAAGTCAATCCTAGGATTGATTTGGGAAATAGGGTCATAGACGAATCCACCGAGGAAAAAGTCAAATATAAGAGGTTACGCAAAAGGATTTTTGAATCTGAGGCCAGACTTTTGGAATAGCACAAAGTAGACATGGAAGCAATTAATGGAGAGGAATCACTACTAAATCAATAGAGAGGTTAGAGTATTTAGAGCAGGGGTTGGTGGAGCTTGAAGGGAAGATGAGAAACAGGGTTGCGGGCTGTTAAAACATGGATGGCAATGAAGGAGGGCTCCTAGCAAGGGCGTATCTGCTGCTGGACATGCGCGACCTGGAACTTGATCGCTGGAACAAAGAAGGCCAAGCACGGAGAAGGTCCCTCTAGGACCAAATAGATTAGGAATTATGTCTTACTTGCTTTCTAGACTCGTTTTAGGCTTTGGTTGTAATAAGGCACATGCTATTAGTGACTCTTTATCATTATTGTCATTTTAGTAGAGATTTGGTTTATTTATCATATTAATGAAATGATGTAGTTATTGGCATCGATTTTCTCCAAATCTATATGTCGCTTAGTCCTACCTCGGGCACAATGAGGTCCCCAAAATTAGAACGCAAATTTATAATTCTGCAATATGTGTTTAAATACCGCAAACATCCTTTTAATACTCATTACTGACTTGTTTACCTTTTGTTTTTCTTCTTTTTTTAATTTGTTTATTCCCATCCCCTAAGGTTGGTTCGTGCATACTGGCATCATGAGCATATCATACCAGATCTAGAGGTCCCCCACCTTCTCCTCCTCCAAATGATCCTAAAAGCAAAGGAATAGCCAGAATGGATGATAGAAGCAATAACAAGAAAGAGAATGCTATGCATGAAGAGAATGTCGAAACTTCAGATGGTCGAAGCACTTCGGCACAGAATGACTTGGGTTTGCGGTTAGAAAAGAAGATACTGGAGTTACAAGGGGAACTTGAGCAGGTCCGGAACTTGGAAAACCTTTCCCTTACCCTTAACGTCCCCGACGTCAACCCAACAAAACATCAAAAACCCAGCACCTCCCCAGAACACACAAAACCAACAAAATCCTCCCGCACCTCACCAATATGCCACACCGCCTCAAAATCCCAATCCTCCACCAGTACCGACTCCTCGGCAACATCATCATCAGCCAACCTAGTATCCATAAACCACTACCTATCACACTCCTCAGAACGCACCACAACCTACCCCCGATCCACAAAACTCAACTAACGACCACCACTATACCCAAATTCCTGGAGCCCATCAAAGTAACCCCATATACGTAGAAACCCTACCCCACACTCCACAACAGACTTTATACATACCGGAGTTTGTCGAGAAGGACCTGTTCATCAAGAACACGACGGAGGAACTTAAGAAACTTACAAGTCGAGTCCAAGGCGTTGAAGGGGGTAAAGGCATTGAGGGTTCGAACTATGAAGATTTGTGTATTCAGCCGGACGTAGAACTGCTGGAAAGTTACAAACCTCCCAAGATTGAAATGTTTGACGGAACAGGTGATCCGAAGGTACATTTGAGAACATATTGTGACAAGCTCTTAGGGGTTGGTAAAAATGAAAGAAATAATCCACATGAAGCTGTTCATGAGGAGCCTCACTGGAGACGCCCTGTCTTGGTACATCAGTCAAAACCCAAAGAAATGGGTTAACTAGGTAAGCATGGTGTCAGATTTTATGGATCGGTTCAGGTTCAATACGAAAAATGCGCCAGACGTCTTCTACATTCAGAATCTTAAGAAGAAGCCAACAAAAACTTTTTGCGCGAGTATGCTACTCGGTGGAGGTCGAAAGCTGCGAAAGTAAGCCAACATTGGAAAAAGAACAGATGAATAAGTTCTTCGTCAGAGCTCAAGATCCACAATACTATGAAAGGTTGATGGTTATTGAAAACCATAAGTTCTATGACATCATCAAATTAGGAGAAAGAATAGAAGAGGGAATTAAAAGCGGAATAGTGACAAACTTTAAGGCACTCCAAGTTACAAACAAAGCCTTGCAGTCAAGAGGTATCTCTAAGAAGAAAGAGGTTGGTGCAATAATGGTAGCCCAGGGTCCGAAATCTCCCATCACATACCAAACACCTCCACCCACATATCAGCCTTCACCTCCCAAATACCAGTAACCCGCCGCCACCTACCATACTTATAACACACAACCTGCATATTACCACTCACGACCACCAGCCCGCCAAAACTACCAGAAACCCAGACCAAATTTCGACCGCAAACCACCCAGACAATACACTCATATTTCTGAACCCATCGATCAGTTGTATAAAAGACTGAAGGCTGCCGGTTATGTCACCCACATTCCCACTGTTACCATGGAAAACTCTTCCCAGTGGGTTAATTCGAACAAGACATGTGCCTATCACTCGGGCATGAAGGGACATACTATTGGTGAATGTCGCACTTTGAAGGATAAGATCCGGACGTTGATTGACACCAAGGTTATACAAGCAAAAGAGGGTGCACCAAATGTCCGGAACAACCCCCTCCCGGACCACAGAGGCGAAGGGGTAAATGTGATCGAAACTGATGAAGAATGGGATTCGGAAGGATCAATTGGACTCATTCGTGAAGGGGATGAACTCAAAATACCCCCAGTCACTCTTACACCTACTATAGTGCAGATTCAGTCGCCAATTGAGGTTGAAATAGCCATGCCAACTACGGTTGAGGTTAAAGCAACAACGCCCTCAGTCGCACCAGCTCCGTTTGAGGTGGAAGTAACGACACCCTTCACTGTGACGGTAGCACCCACACTGTCCTTTAATTCTAATATTATACTATGGGACTATGGTGTAGAGGCGAGAAGGAAAGGACCACGACCAACAGGGTTTACACACTCGATCATTTGGGAGGAACGAGTAAAAAAGCCGCTCCTAAATAGCCTATCATTGAAACTGGCCTATACGATCTTTGGAGAAACGTGCAAGCAAAAGAGTATTCTATGGTTGATCACCTGAACAAAACCCCTGCTCAGATATCCATTCTATCGCTACTACAGAAGTCTGAGGCGCATAGGAACGCATTGATGAAAGTGTTGAACGAATCCTATGTACCCAATAATATCACTAGCGGAGAAATGGCCAACATGGTAGGACAAGTGTTGGAAAGCCACAAGATCACTTTTCACGAAGATGAGCTACCACCAGAAGGACTGAGTCACAACTGCGCACTACATATCATAGTGCAGTTTGAGGATAAATTCATCGCCAGGGTCCTGATAGATGGGGGTTCGGCTCTCAACATTTATCCATTGACTACATTGAAGAGGTTGGGTAAAGGTTTGCATGAGATATGAGCAGGAACTATGAACGTGAAAGCATTCGATGGGTCTTAAAGGGCCACGATTGAGGAGATCAACGTCCTCTTGCAGATGTGCCCAACTTGGTTTGACGTTGAATTTCAAGTATTGGACATATCCGCCACATACAATCTACTGTTGGGACGACCTTGGATAGATGCTGCTGGGGCCGTAGCCTCTACGCTACAGCAGGCCGTGAAGTTCGAATGGAATCATCAGGAAGTAATCATCCACGGGGATGGAAGTAATCCCATTTACACCAATCAAACCGTTTCGGTTGTCGAGAATAGAAGGAAGTTGGGTGGAGAAATGTACCATCGCATTGAGCGCGTCAATGCAATCGAGAAAGACAAATGGTGGAGTAATAAGATTGAAAGTATATTGTTATGGATGGGGTATGAACCCGGTAAAGGTCTCGACAAGAATCTCCAGGGTATCACTAAGCCAATATAACCAAAACGTCACAGTACAACCTTTGGACTTGGATATCAGTATACCTGGCAAGAGTACGATGATTGGTCGCCACCATGGCATGGTCCCTATTACCCTCTTGAACAGCCAATATTGCATTTGCACTAGATGTTTCAATATGCTAACGTGATATGGAGATCTGAAGAGGATGAGGCTTTAGCTGGACTAAGGAATCTATTTCTGGACAATGAAGACATGGACTGCAATGCAATAGTTGAGGAGGAGAGGAGGAAGACCTTACAATTCAGACAGTGGGAGAGGGAGCTGTTCTCAAGAACTGGACTGCTGCACCATCTCGGGATCGTCAAGTTCCTGGGTAGCTTGGCAATTAGCATGATCTATTTTAAAAAGTAAAAAAAGGCAATTCTAAGCGTTTAAAACATTTTCAGTATTTTGTTTAGACGCATTTTGTTTTGGAATAATTGCTCGAATCATCGAGCCATACTTGTTTTAACGTTTCCCGATTTATCTAATGCATTGCTATTTTAGTATTTATTATTATCTGATAGAAACTAAGCGTACACCAGACTGTATAGAGAATCGGGTTCTCTATGAGTTTCCACTGAAAATACTAATGAGCCAAACTATATAGCGATCTGGTCCTATATCAGTTTGGTACAATGCTAACTACTGAACTAGTATGTAAATGAGACACAGGATAAGTTCCCACTGTATAGAGAACTAGATTCTCTATAAGTTCCCACTGTAAGCAACAGATTGTAAAACCAGCCAGTATAGGGAATCCGGTTCTCTAATTGTTCCAACAGTAGCTCGGTAGTAAATAAAGAACACAGAGGATTTTTACTTGGAAAAATTCCCAACTCAAGGGGACAAAAACCACGACCTACACTTGTACACTTTCAACTTCACTAACTTGTAAACACCTATTACAAGCCACTTTGTAATAACTCTATTACAAAGGATTCAACTCAACTAACTTGTGGTACTCTCACCACAAGCTACTGTGTGACTCTCTAGTTACAAAGACTTTGACTAACTTGTGGTACTCTCACCACAAGCCACTTTGTCACTCTCTAGTGACAAAGACTTTTACTCACTCTAACTTGTAATAAAACTATTACAAGCCACTTTGTAACTCTCTAGTTACAAAGACTTTAACTTATGACTACACCTAGTCACAACATAAACTGGAGAGTTTATGGATTTTGGGTTTCCCAAAAACAAATTCTAAGAAAGCAAGATAGAAGTTACAATGAAGAACAATTAACAAAGACTCAACAAACCTAAGGACTTAAGATATCTTCAATCTTGGATCCGGTCCTTGAGGTTGCAGCAGCTTTGTTCTTGAGAGGTTGTTGTTAGCACTTGAGAGAATATTTCCTTTTCAGATTTTGCAAGTGTTGAGAAGAATGTCTTGTGCCTTGCACCAGGTTTATTCTACAAAAGACATCACCTTAGTGATGTCAAATCTTGGTTAGTACATACCTCTTCTCAATAGGAAGTGAGTGCTGCACTGTTGCGTGTACAGTTGCAGGCAGTCACTTTCTGTAGTTGTTTTCCAGCTGTACAATTGACTTATACTTTTGTCGGGGGAACACCAAGGGATCAGGTCCCTAATCTGGTTCTTGTGAGTCTGAAGGCACACTGCCCATATTATCTTGAGTCGATTAACTTAAATGATTGTACCAGGCATGCTTCAGGTCCTTTATCTGGTTCTCTCACGAAGTAAGTTATTTTACCTTTCTTGATTGTATTTATACTTGTGTGACATCACTTACAATGATGTAAGCAAGGTAGGTAAAAAGCCTTCCACAGAAAGTTGACTGCTGCACTATTCCTGTACAATAGCGTGTGCAGGCAGCAACTTTCGTGCTGGAGAGTTGACTTCATACAGTCTCCTCGATCCAGATGTGTTGTTTCTATCCACAAGATATTCAACATAATCAGCATCAGCATATCCAACCAAGTCAAGGTTATCAACCGAGGGATAGTAGAGAACCAGGTCCTGCATCCCTTTGAGATATCTTAGGATTCTCTTGGCAGCTTTCAGACGAGATTCCTTTGGATTGGATTGAAACCCGACATACAGACCCATACTAAAAAAAATATCTGGTCTGCTACAGAAGTGACCCTATGATACCTCTCTACATGGTCTGATTTATAGGGGAACCGGGTTCATCCATTCTGGACAAGTAGCTGTGGCGATGGGAGTATCAATGATTTTTGATATCTCCATGTCAAATCTCTTCAGCAGCTTCTTGATGTACTTTTGTTGTCTTATCATTGTTCCCTTGGGAATTTGCTTTACTTGTAAATCTAAGAAGAGATTCGGTTCCCCTATCGTACTCATTTCTAACTCACTTCCCATGAGTTATGCAAGTTCTTCACATTGAGAGTCAACTGTGTGAGCACGTGATTTTTGCCTCACATGAATTACTCCTATAGAATCCCAAAGAATTAGATTTTTTCTTTTAATTATTTGTTATTTTAGAAATTATTGTAGAATTTTTCTGATTGTTTGCATTTTTGTGTGCATGTTTAATTTTATTTAGTTCATGAAAAATACAAAAATACATTGCATTTGCGTTTAGGATTTAATTTTATATTTTTAGATTAATTAGTAATTTAGTTGTTTTATAAAATATGGAAAATCACAAAAATAGTTCATGTTGCATTTTAACTCTTTAATTTTGAATTTTATAGCTTTTCTTTTAATTTAGGAGTTATTTAATTTTGTTTAAATATTATGTTGAGTTTTTAATATAATTTGGTAGGTTAATTTAATTTTTAAGAGTTAATCTAGATTTATTTTAATTTGAAAATAAATTGGAAAATGAAAAGAAAAGGAAAAGAAAATAAAAGAAGATTGAGGTTTGGGCTGGTTTCATTTAAGCTTCCCCCAAGCCTAATTAATTTCACCCATTACCCGTCCAAACCAGGCCCAAATAGCCCCAAACCCGTGTCTTTACCCGGTCCAAACCCCTGGCTAAGTCAAACGACCCCGTTTTCAATTTCCCAATCCGAGCCATTGATCTCGTTAAATCAAACGGTTGAGAACTGAGGGTTTGACAGTATAAAACTGTCTGAACGGCTTGACCCCCCCTATTTCTTCTCTCGTTCACTTCACCCTCAGAGATTCCCCAAACCCTAAACGCCCGCCTCCTCAAATCCTCCACCATCTCCAGCCGGCGGCACCACCTCTAACCCGTCCCAAATTTACACCATAAGACCCTCACAATTCCCTCTTTCCATAGCTCAAAGCCATTTCTTTCGAATCCTCCTATATCTCGTCGAATTTCAAATCTGAGGTGGAAACCCTAAAACCCAAATGTCCCCAAATCGTCGAGGTTCAGTAAAAGATTGGGGTCAAGGTTGATTTTATTCGTGTGTTCTCAACGAGAGCACACGATTAATGTCAATCTCGGCCGAAATTGAAGGTGTTGAAGCATTTTTCAACCTCCACTGTCCAAACGTTCCTCTTAGGTATTTTTTTTCTTGTTTCTGGTTGCTTTTCTTTACTTCATTTTTTTTCATTTTTACTTCTCATCTTCATCTCTTCCTGTCTCCTCTTTTCTTGTTCTTTATTGTGTTTTAGTTTGTGGCATGATTAGATTAAAAGCAAGTTTTAGTTGTGTTTGTTTGGGTTCTTATGTTTAGTTTTAATTAGCTCTCTTCTCCTTTTGTTTTTTTGTCATTTTCAAAGTGTTTTGGTTTTGGGCAACTCTGTTTAGCCCGTTAATTTCGTGAACTCTGATTTTGATTGAATTGGGCTCTATTAATCAGAGGCCCAAAGAGATGGGAATTAAGCCGGGTTGCAAACCTGACCTGGGTTTTGATTATTGGGTCAATTTGACCCACATCAGGTTCTGAGGGTAAATAACATAGGTTTAAAGGTTAATTTAGGGAATTTAGGTTAGAGAATCTTCAGTAACTGACTTGGGAAGCTTCCAGGAAAGAGAGGGTTGGGTAGTTTCAGAAATTGGTTTTAAATTTCAGGGTTTAACTTGCAAAAATAAAAATTGGGGAAGGGGCAATTGGAAAACAATAGATTCATTTCTGTTGCCCTAAAGGTCCTCTATAAGAGGCCTGTTTTCATTCTTTGTGATAGAGATTTTTTTGGAGAGATAAAAAGACCAAAAAGGTTCATAAATGACTGAGTTCTTTTATACCCTGCAAATACTGAAAACTGTCTGCATTTGGTAGCAGAAATCTGCTTGCTTTGTTCCTTGTTTTCCTTGTTGATCAGAATTTTCTAAAAGGCTCCAAGGATTGTGTTCATTTGGGTTTAACTTGGTTTGAAAGAAGCTGGGTTTTGGCTGGTTTGGTTAAGCTGATTCTGTTGCTGCTGTTTCCCTTCCTGAATTCGAACTCATTTTTCTCTGTTGTTTGTTGCTGTAACCAGGTATTTTCTAGCCTTCATTTGGCATGATGAAATGAAAGATCTGCTGCTGTTGTTTAAATCGAGAGCTTGTGGCATACATGTTCATCAAATGCCATTTTTGTGTTTTCTTTTTGAACTCATTTAATTCCGTATTAACTTAGTTATATTTCATGTATGACCTGTTCATTTATACTGTTAGATACATGTTAGATCAAACCTGATTTGTAAGCTGGGACATTTGTTTAAATTTAGTAGTTTTGGGGTTTGTAAAGCTATTGAAGGGTAGTTTGGACATGTATGGATTTTTGGGACTATGACAGTAGGAAAGTCAGTTTAGATCAGATGTGTCCTGGACTTATTCCAGTCTACTGGAATCAGCTGTTTGTTTTGGGAAGTTTGTTTGAATTTGGTTAAAATGACATGAATAAGTTTGGAATCAGAACTTTCAACTATGGTTCATATTAGTAAATGTACTCGTTTTTTTTCTTTGGGAATCAGGTTAGGGTTGGTTTAGAAATCATGAACTGTATTAGGCTTCAAATGATTAGATAATTGTGCATGAGTTATGTTTATGTTTTCATCATAGAATGGCACCAGAATGTATTCTGCATTTGCTTTAAAATTGCAAGAACTGCCAATGTTTTGTTTTGTTCTCATTTTTCCTGAAATATTGTAGTTGGTTTGAATTAGTTGGAATAAATTGCAACTCGGCCTTCGTTGTGGCCCAGTCATGCCAAATACCCCTTCACCAACTCTGTATGCATCATGGGTTTCATGAAGGCCCAGTCATCTTCCATGTTATGGCTTGGCAGCCTATAATGGACTATTGAGCTAGCTGCCGGCCCAAGTCCTTAGCCATAGGCTCGATGTCTTTTAGCACAAACCCATTAATTGTTAAGTTAAGTTTGAACATTAGCCTAAAGTAATTAGAATTTCCTTAGGCCTTCCTTAATTAGTTAGACTCTTAAAATTAGTTTGAGGTGTGCCATATTAGCCAAACGTACAATTTATGGCCCTCAAAAATTAAATTTAGAAACCCTTTTGTTAGAATAATTCGAGGCATGCCAAATAAAATCTCAAAACCCATGGCCCTCACTTAATTAATTTTAACCCTTTAGAAATCGAGGTGTGCCATTTAGTTGAATTTTCCATGGCCCTCGCAAACCTTGTCATTAACTTGAAAGTGCGTAGTTGCTTTAGGCGCGCTATTTAAATTAATTTTCTTAAACTCGGGTGTGCATTTCATGTGACCCAACTCCAATTCTCAATAATGTTAAATAAAATTTATCGTGGATCGTGGGTGCATTTCATGTGGCGTGGTTCAAGGCGTGTTTTAAATAACGTTGAATCTTCCTAAAATTAATTAAAAGCGGCTGATAAGTTAAAAATATACCATAGGCTAAAACATGTATTAAAATCAGATAATAGGCCAATTATAATAGTTTGAGCGACCGTGCTAGAACCACGGAACCCGGAAATGCCTAACACCTTCTTCCGGGTTAACAGAATTCCTTATTTAGAATTTTTGGTTCGCAGACTTCAAAAGGAAAGTCGAATTTCCTCGATTTGGGTTTTATAAAATAAACCGGTGACTTGGGACACCAAATAAACTATCCCAAGTGGCGACTCTGATAAATAAATAATCTCATTTCGAATAATGTCACTTAAGGTGGAAAAACACCCTTATATATCCCTCAGGGTGTAAAAAGGAGGTGTGACAAACTGTTGCTCCAAAGATGATGCCATCAACATATATCTGCACAATGAGTAGGTTCCTTCCTGATTTCTTCAGAAAAAGAGTGTTGTCAATTTTCCCTCTTGTAAAGCCATTTTCTAGAAGGAATTTCGACAACCTTTCACACCAAGCACGGAGAGCTTGACTTCCTATAACAGTTCTGTCAGCAGGTCGTGGAACCAGGTTCCACACACTGTTCCTTTCAAGTTGACGGAGCTCTTCTTGCATAACTTCTTAGAACTAGGTTGAATACCAAAGTCTAAGGATGTGATAACATTTTGAAGGGATGTGAACTCTTTTGCTTCTAGTTAGATACTTGAACTTCAGAATTTGACAGACCAGGTTCTTCCATATATGAATCATCATTGACATCAATAGAATTATGACTTCCACTACTGTGTTCTACATCAGGAGTACCTAATGCTGCATCTCCATCTCTTTCTTCAGCTTGAGTGGTAGTAATTGGGGTACCAGGTTCCTCTTGAGAAGTAGAAGAGGATGTGACATTGTCTTCACTTGCCTCCTTCATCTGACTCATCATATCAGCCTTGTCATTTGAAACATCAGATATTTCCCTTAGCACATGCATCACATACTCTGTGCTTTTTGAAGCTTGACTTGAGCAGACCACGAACCAGGTCCTTCTTGACTAATTTGTTTAGCAGCGTGAAACTTGCATGACCCAGCCTTTTGTGCCATAGCTCAGAATTATCATTAACAGCACTCAGACAGCTAAGATCCCCTTGTCACAGATTTGGGAAATACCCAACAAGCTATACTTCAACCCCTTCACGAAGTACGCATTTTCAATAGAGTGGGGAAGAGACTTCCCGATCCTTCCAACTCCCAGAATGTATCCCTTCTTGCCAATTTCAAGGGATACACTCCCTCCTTGTAGGGCCTTAGTGAAAGGAAATCATTTGTTTTTCCAGTTATGAGCTTCGAGCAATTCGCTATCCATGTACCACTGTTGACTGCTCCCTTTCACTGTTCCATGCACACTAAATTAATGATTAGACTTAGGAACCCAAGCCAGCTTGGGTCCCTTATAATGATAGAACGGGTGGATCAAACTTCTTTTTGCCCATGCAGGCAGCACACATTTTCTTTTTTGGGAACCAGGTTCCTCATCAGTACGCCTCTTTTCAACAAAAACTTTATTTTTCTGCAAAGACTGAGTTTTAACTTTACAAGAGTGCTTGTAACGACCAGTTTGACCATAGTGAGTGCACAACCTATTATCAACCACAATTACGTACTTCCTACGGGGATTATAAAAGGTTTTATCCTTTTGGAACCCGATGCCTTGCCTATTTCCACCATTACTCCTGTATATAGACGTCATCACATCAGAGGACAGGGTCCATTTTAGTGACTTATCAAGATCATTTTTAACCCTTTTTAAATCCTCCTGAAGTTGTCTATTCTTTTCAAGCTCAGCAACAAGACTTGTTTTAACTTTCTTAAGCTCACTCTCAAGCTCAAGTTGAGCCTCTCTAACCACTTCCTCTCCCTCAGTGTAGTTCATCCATTTTTTTGTTTGCTTTTTCAACAAGTTATGTTCTCTAGTTACTTCTTCCACTTGTTCCCTTAAATCTTCAATGGAAAATACCATACATCCCTTTCTTGCTCAGTAGCTGCAATTTTCTCTACTAGAGTATTCTTTTCTTTGCTAAGGTTCTCTATGGTTTCTTTCAAGTCAACAACCACTACCATCAAATCATCTTTAGATTGTTCAGCATCTCCTAGCTCTATGATTAGGGCATCATTATCATTAACCAAACTATAATATGTATCAATTAGAACATTTGCTAATGACATCAATTTCTTCGAAGAGTAGGACTTCAGATTTCTCTGAACATCCCTGAAATTTACCTCATCACTGTCATCCTCTTCATCCTCATCGGACTGAGCCATCAATGCAAACAATGACTCATATTCCTTTGCTTTATTTTGCACTGCCATCATGGAGCTGCTTCCTGCATCTGGTTCCTCTTCTGATTCACTGGAGGAGTCTCCCCATGCAGCAAGAGCTTGCTTCACAATATTGTCAGCTGCACTTTTTTGGCCGAATCATTTATCAGGAACCGGGTTCCTTTTTGCTACTTTGTCAGAGTTGTGTTTGTAATGCTCTTGTTTCAGAAATGGGCAATCTTTGATGAAATGTCCAGGCTTTCCACACTTATGACAACAATCATTTCCTTTGAAAATCCTGCTGGAATTTCCTTTCTTTGGGATCCCACCATTTTTACGAACCATCTTCTGAACTCTTTGTGGTCTATTGTTTGATTGACTTTCCTCGAAGTTTGGTGGAGCAGCCATGTAGATCCTTTTCTAGGTGTTAACCTTTTAGAAAGAACCTACTCTGATACCAATTGATAGAAACTAAGCGTCCACCAGACTGTATAGAGAACCGGGTTCTCTATGAGTTTCCACTAAAAATACTAATGAGGTAAACTGTATAGCGATCCGGTCCAATATCAGTTTGGTACATTGCTAACTATTGAACCAGTATGTAAATGAGACGCAGGATAAGTTTCCACTGTATAGAGAACCGGATTCTCTATAAGTTCCCACTGTAAGCAACAGACTGTAAAACCAGCCAGTATAGGGAATCCGGTTCTCTAATTGTTCCCACAGTAGCTCGGCAGTAAATAAAGAACACAGAGAATTTTTACGTGGAAAAATCCCAACTTAAGGGGACAAAAACCACGACCTACACTTGTAGGCTTTCAACTTCACTAACTTGTAAACACCTATTACAAGCCACTTTGTAATAACTCTATTACAAAGGATTCAACTCAACTAACTTGTGGTACTATCACCACAAGCCACTTTGTGACTCTCTAGTTACAAAGACTTTGACTAACTTGTGATACTCTCACCACAAGCCACTTTGTCACTCTCTAGTGACAAAGACTTTTACTCACTCTAACTTGTAATAAAACTATTACAAGCCACTTTGTAACTCTCTAGTTACAAAGACTTTAACTTATGACTACACCTAGTCACAACATAAACTGGAGAGTTTACGGATTTTGGGTTTCCAAAAAACAGCTTCTAAGAAAGCAAGATAGGAGTTACAATGAAGAACAATTAACAAAGACTCAACAAACCTAAGGACTTAAGATATCTTCAATCTTGGATCCGGTCCTTGAGGTTGCAGAAGCTTTGTTCTTGAGAGGTTGTTGCTAGCACTTGAGAGAATATTTCCTTTTCAGATTTTGCAAGTGTTGAGAAGAATTTCTTGTGCCTTGCACCAGGTTTATACTACAAAAGACATCACCTTAGTGATGTCAAATCTTGGTTAGTATATGCCTCTTCCCAATGGGAAGTGACTGTTGCACTATCTGTTGCACTGTTGCGTGTACAGTTACAAGCAGTCTCTTTTTGCAGTTGCTTTCCAGCTGTACAGTTGACTTATACTTCTGTCAGGGGAACACCAAGGGATCAGGTCCCTAATTTGGTTCTTGTGAGTCTGAAGGCACACTGCCCAGATTATCTTGAGTCGATTAACTTGAATGATTGTACCAAGCATGCTTCAGGTCCTTTATCTGGTTCTCTCATGAGGTAAGTTATTTCGACTTCCTTGATTGTATTTATACTTGTGTGACATCACTTACAATGATGTAAGCAAGGTAGGTAAAAAGCCTTCCACAGAAAGTTGACTGCTGCACTGTTCCTGTACAATAGCGTGTGCAGGCAGCAACTTTCCTACTGGAGAGTTGACTTCATACAGTCTCCTCGGGAACTGGTAGGGACCTGTTCCTTCCACTCTTCCTCACTTGAGTCATTGCTATCAGCTTTGAGTACCAGGTTCTTTTCTTTCTTTGGTTCTCTTCTTTCATTGTCTATCTTCCTCTTCATCTCGTAGGTCTTTAGATTTCCAACCAGCTCTTCTATGGTCAACTCATGCAGGTCCTTTGATTCAGTAATAGCATTCACCTTGCTTTCCCAAGGGCTGGATCCCAACCTGGAACTTTGTGATCTCAAGGTCTTGTAAATGTGTAACAGGTTCCTTATCTGGTTCTGGATGGTAAGTGTTAGATTATCAAAACACAAAGTAAAGTACTTATGCTAAGGTACTTGTAACCTATCATTATCCTTTACATTTTGCTCTCTACAGCATTATTATTACTTATCCTGATGAACCGACGACTGTGACATATAATGAGACAACGCAACATAAGGATAGTGATTCAAAGGAAATATAAGAAGAAGATATAATCCCTGAGGAATTGTCAGAGAGGTGAAAAAGTTTGAGAATAAGCCTAAGTCAAATTTGGACGAAACCAAGATAGTCAACTTGGGAGATTTTGAAACAGTCAAAGAAACTCGCATAAGCATCCACCTATCACCGTCAGAGAAAGATGAGTACACACGTTTCCTAAAAGAATACGAAGATATCTTTGCATGGTCTTATGATGATATGACAGGGTTGACCACATCTATCGTAGCTCATAAACTACCTACCAATCATATGTGTCCGCCTGAAAACAGAAACTTAGAAAGTTCAAGCCTGATATGAGTCTGAAAATCAAAGAGAAAGTCACCAAGCAGATGAAAGCTAAAGTTCTCAGAGTGTCTGAATATCTTACTTTATTGGCCAACATCGTGCCAGTTCTGAAAAAGGATGGGAAGGTCAGAGTATGTGTCGACTATCGAGATCTAAACAAAGCAAGTCCCAAAGATTATTTCTCGTTACCCAATATACACATACTGATCGACAACTGTGCCAAGCATGAACTCCAGTCCTTTGTGGATTTCTTTGCGGGATACCATCAGATCTGGATGGATGAGGAAGATGCCGAGAAAATAGCCTTTATCACTCCGTGGGAGATGTATTGTTATAAATGATGCCATTTGGCCTGAAGAATGCTGGAGCCACTTACATGAGAGTCATGACGACTATTTTGATTCATAAAGAAATAGAGGTGTACGTGGATGACATCATCATCAGATTCAGAAGAAGCGCATATCATATTGCAGATTTAAGGAAATTCTTTAATCGACTTCGAAGGTACAATCTGAAACTGAATCCTACAAAGTGTGCCTTCGGAGTCCCTGCTGGAAAATTGCTAGGTTTCATCGTTAGACGCCGAGGGATTGAATTGGACCCTTCAAAGGTCAAAGCTATCCAAGATTTTCCACCTCCAAAGAGTAAGGAAAATGTGATGAGCTTCTTGTGGCGTCTCAATTACATCAGCCGATTCATAGCACAATCGATTGTGATCTGTGAGCCAATTTTCAAATGCTGAAGAAAGATGCTGCAACAAGATAGACTGAAGAATGTCAAATAGCCTTTGACAGAATCAAGGGGTACCTATCCACACTACTGGTCTTGCTCCTGCCGGAACCTGGTAGACCTCTGCTACTCTATTTATCTGTACTAGATGGAGCTTTCAGTTGTGTCTTGGGATAACACGATGAGACGGGAAGAAAGGAAAAAGCCATATACTATCTGAGTAAGAAGTTCACACCCTATGAGGCACAGTATTCTTTGCTGGAACGCACTTGCTGTGCCCTGACGTGGATAGCTCAGAAATTGAGGCACTACTTTTGTGCCTACACTACATATCTCATATCAAGGATGGATTCCCAGGAATATATTTTTTAGAAACTAATGCCTACAAGGAAACTAGGAAAATGGTAGATATTGTTGAGTGAATTTGATATCGTCTATGTGACTCAGAAGACGGTCAAGAGACAAGCTTTAGCAGATCATCTCGCAGAAAATCCTGTAGGAGGAGAATGCGGACCACGGAAAATGTATTTTCCCGATGAAGAAGTATCATTTGTAGGAGGAGATATCACCGTAACTTACGATGGTTGGAGAATGTTCTTCGACGGGGCTGCAAATTTCAATAGAGTGGGTATTGGAGCAGTTTTGGTGTCAAAGACAGGTCAACATTATCTAGTATCTGTGAATCTTAGGTTTTCGTGCACCAACAATATGGCAGAATACGAGGCTTGCATCATGGGGCTTAATTTGGCCATCGACATGAATATCAGGAATTGCTGGTAATTGGTGATTCAGACCTTCTGGTACATCAGGTTCTAGGAGAGTGGGCTACCAAGAATACCAAAATATTGCCATATATGTATCATGTACAAGAGTTGATGAAGAGTTTCACAAAGATAGAATGCATACATGTTCTGAGAATCCAGAACGAATTTGCAGACGCACTGGCTACTTTGTCTTCCATAATACAACATCCGGATAAGAATTTCATCGACCCTATTCCAGTAAGAACCCATAATCAACCATCTTATTGCACTCATGTTGAAGTAAAAACAGATGAGAATCCATGGTTCCATGATATCAAGGAATACTTGGCAAAAGGAGAATACCCGGAGCATGCAAATCATACTCAGAAATGCACGCTACGAAGATTATCCAACCATTTCTTTCAAAATGGAGGAATTTTGTACAGAAGGACTCCAGACCTAGGATTATTACAGTGCGTTGACACCAAAGAAGCCTCCAAATTGCTCGAAGAGATACATGCCGAAACTTGCGGACCATACATGAATGGTTTCGTTTTAGCCAAGAAGATATTAAGAGCAGGATACCTTTGGATGACTATGGAAACGGACTGCATCAGGTATATCCAAAAGTGTCACCAGTGTCAGGTACATGCAGATATGATACGGGTACCACCAAATGAACTCAATGCAACAATTCCACCTTGGCCGTTTGCCGCTTGGGGAATGGATGTAATCGGTCCGATCGAGCCCGCCGCTTCGAACGGGCACAAGTTCATTTTAGTGGCCATAGACTACTTCACAAAATGGGTTGAGGCTGCATCTTACAAGACTATAACCAAGAAAGTCGTCGCAGATTTTATTAGTGATCGTATTGTTTGCCGATTAGGAGTGCCTGAATCCATCATCACCGACAATGCTGCCAACCTCAACAGCGACTTAATGAAAGCTATGTGTGAAACCTTCAAAATCAAGCATAAGAATTCCACAGCATACAAACCTCAAATGAATGGAGCCGTGGAAGCCACCAAAAAGAACATCAAGAAAATTCTAAGGAAAATGGTAGAAAACCACAAGCAATGGAATGAGAAATTACCATTTGCCTTATTGGGATATGGTACCACAATTCGCACATCAACAGGAGCAACTCCCTACATGTTGGTCTACGGTACAGAAACTGTCATTCCCGCCGAGGTCGAAATTCCTTCCTTAAGAATTATACAAGAAGATGAACTCAATGATGCAGAATCGATAGGAAGTCGTTACGAACAATTAGATCTTATTGACGGGAAAAGAATGAATGTGATATGTCATGGTCAACTTTATCAAAACAGAATGTCCAGAGCTTTCAACAAAAGGGTCAAACCCAGACAGTTCGCACCGGGGCAGCTGGTGCTGAAGCGGATCTTCTCACATCAAGATAAGGCCAAAGGGAAGTTTTCACCCAATTGGCAAGGGCCCTACATGGCTCATCGAGTACTAAAAGGAGGAGCACTCATACTCACAGAAATGGACAGAGAAGTTTGGCCAAAGCATATCAATTCGGACGCAGTCAAGAGATACTATGTTTAAATTGTTTACATTTCTTCATCTGATGTAACTGAACTACGCTTGACCTTATTCCCGTTTAAGAGGGGACACTTAGGCAGCCCTGTGGGTTCGGTCACATCTTAATAAAATCTTCATTTTTCCCATGATCAGAAACTGGGGCAAAATTTTGAGGAGGACCCTCAAAATTCCGGAGCAAGTCCAGCCAACTTCGTCATACGCAGAACAGTCAAAGAATCGTTATTAAACTGTTGTAGAATTTGAGGAGGACCCTGAAAACTCTAATGCGAAGAAGTCGCAATGTCTCTAAAAGTGTCGCAGTTATTGGTTCATCTGATTTATTTGATATTGCATACTACTATATTTATCAAATGCATGCATATCTTTTCGAAAACTTTATTTCTATGGCAGCCAGATGTTACCTAGGGTAACTCAAACATGATCTCAAGATAGGAGCACGGACGAAGCAGAAGACAAAAGCACGAACCGACCTTCCCCCATAGAACTCACAAGTCTTTCTTCGAATGCAGGTACAATAAAGACAACGATACTCGCAGATACATCAAATCACGGCCCTCCAGACAACAATTTATCTAGCACGAACATCTTCAACTAAGAAATACTTTACTTTTCCATATGTCTCCTATTTGCATGAGGCTAAGCCTTGCCTCCTTAATTCATAAGGCTAAGCACTGCCTTCCCCTACATGACACTAAGCATTGTATCCATTTTGCATTAGGCTAAGCCCAGCCTCCTTAACTGCATAAGGCTAAGCACTGCCTTACCCTGCATGAGACTAAGCATTGTCTCCATTTTGCATGAGGCTAAGCCCGGCGTCCCCAATTGCATAAGGCTAAGCACTGCCTTCCACTGCATGAGACTAAGCATTATCTCCACCTCTTTGCATGAGTCTAAGCCCTGCATCCCTAATTGCATAAGGCTAAGCACTACCTTCCCCTGCACGAGACTAAGAATTGTCTCCGTTTTGCATGAGGATAAGCTCTCCCTCCTTAACTGTATAAGGCTAAGCACTGCCTTCCATTGCATGAGACTAAGCCATGTCTCCTCCTCTTGCATGAGGCGAAGCCCTACCTCCTCAACTGCATAAGGCTAAGCATTGCCTTTCATTGCATGAGACTAAGCATTGTCTCCCTTTCTTGCATGAGGCTAACCATTACCTCCCCAACTGCATAAGGCTAAGCTCTGCCTTTCCTTGCCTAATACCGAATGCTACGCTACTTGAAATCTAGCACTATTTTGCCTTCCCGGGGGCTAAGCTCTGCCCCATTCTTATGCACGACTAAGCTCTATCTTGTTTCGCTTATATGACCGATCACCATATCTCTGCATTTCATGGGCTAAAAAGTCGCCATATACTCCAAAGGCATCATAGTCCGAAGGAATCATCCTCATAGCCTGAAGACACCATGCCATGGCCTGAGGATCCCTCAATACTGCACATCATTATTCAAAGGCTTCATGGTTCATAGGCACCATTCTCATGGCCTAAGAACATCATTTTATTGCCTGCGAATCCCTTATCACATGATTCTTGGCCCGGGACGTCATGCTCTAAGGACATCATCCTCACCGTCCAAAGACAATCTTCATGGTCCAAAGGGAATTTGCATCATGTTTAAATTCTCAATAATCCATATATATATATGTCACGACCCAAATCGGAGGGCCGCGATAGGCACCCGGTACTTTACTCAACCGAGTACCAACATAATGTATCTTTCTTATCATACCATCATGGGTAAATGGGCCGGAAGGGTCGTCATGATATAACCAGAATAAAACATAAGGGAATACTTGACATAAGACGACCCAACATGTAATACAAACTTATACATGTGACATGCAGTCCTATAAGACCAAAATGAAAACTCATACACTGAACATAGGCCGACAAGGCCATACAATCTTTCATATGCATGACATCTGTCTACAAGCTTCTAAGAGTACATACATATCATAAGGTCGGGACAGGGCCCCGCCATACCAATCAATATATGTCCAAATCATACTGACCAAATAGGCAACTCCGGAGCAAGTAGAGTGCACCAACACCTTCTGCTGAGCTGATAACCTACTAGGAGGAATGTCAAACTGTCTATCGGGACCTGCGGGCATCAAACGCAACGTCCCCAGGCAAAAGGGACGTCAGTACGAATAAAGTACTGAGTATGTAAGGCAAGAAAACATAAATAAGAACAGTAATGTAAAGAGAGATAAAGGGGATACAACCTGTAACATCTGAGTGCCTCTGGGGACTACTGACATGAAATACATCATACATGTATATACATAAAATTTTAAAAACATTCGCCTCAGTGGGCATCATCATCATCATATCGTACTCGGCCTCAAAGAGGACTCGGTAAAAACGTACCCGGCCATCATAAGGCTCGGTAGAATTGTACCCGGCCACGTGGAGCTCGGTAAACCCAACTGATCAGTGGTTGCACAATAGGTGCCGTACCCGGCCGACTATAGCGCGACTCGGTAGAGTAAAATAGATACATATATATAATGCATGCTCGACTCTTGGAATCACGTTCTAAACCTTTCGGAGTGACGTAAGGTCATTGCACCCTCGATTAACATTATGGACATCATACCATCAATATGAACTTCACTAGGACTCAAGGATCATACATACTTTCTTAGAATAACTTTGTACGGAAAGAACAACATGGACAACCTTAGTTGCTAGGAGTAGATTCAATATGAAATAGCGTATTGTTTATGTTCATTTCATGTTAGATCATGCCAAAAAAAAGCCGAAAGTGCCTTAACATACCTTAACTCCGTTGCGTCCTTAATGCCTTCCAAGAAATTCTTCAAACAACTCAATTTAATCTACCACGGCATAAGGAGATTCAAAATCAGTGCTGAGTAAAGGCTAAGTCTGCAACTTAAACTAATAGCTTGTTTACGTAAATTTTGGCAGCATCTCCCCTATAACAAAGCCATCCTCCAATACCATATACCAACAACAGCAAAAACACAACAATAACAACATGTATGCATCATGTTCCAACCTTATCTCCATCACAATATACCACAAAATAGCCCAGACACCCTAATAACTTCATACATAAAACGACAACCAAAGTAGTGTCCAACAACCTAAAAAAATGTAACGACGAACGACCAGCCAGCCACCCTGACATTATGTGGTGTTTCTCCACACTCTTTCTCCTCCCAAACTCCATAATAACATTAGCAAAATAGACAAACCAACAGCAACGCGAAACAGCCCACAAAACAGTCCCACAAGTTCAACAACTCAAAACTGATTTTTCGGTTTACTAAAACATGTTTTGACTTGTCTTTTCTTTCAAATTGAGAAACACAAACAACAACATATAATTAAGCCTCTTATACTATAAACCAGCCATCAATTCAACTTAAAAATAATTTCACAACCAGCCAACAGTGATGCAACAACAAACAACATACTACTCATCCAAAACTCGCTAGGTCTAGTCTTTACGGTCGAGTTACAACTCGTACAAGCATATATAACGGAAGGAGAAGTATAAACTTACCTTGGACTGAGTAGAACCACGAAACCTAGTCCTTCTCCATCAAAAATTAGTCCCCCAACGCAGCTACATGAAGGAGAAAGAGAAATTAGCAAGCTGTCCGGTGTTTTCGGCACTAGAATCACGTCGTAACATCCGAAATAACCTAGGGTTTGTGTGGGATTTTTGGGGAGGAGTTACAGGGGTTAAATTTGGTTTTCTTGGTCTGAATGATAGGTGAAATACTGAGTTGATAGTCCAATAAAAGTCCCCTCTTGGCCGACTTTGGGGCTTTTAATTTTGTCCTCTCATTTTGGCAAGTAGGTGATGCACCTACTTGTCACCTTACCAATCTGCGCAGGCTCGCGAAAATACGATTATCTCTATACTCCGAGATCATATCAACAAACGGTTTAATGATTTGGAAACTAGACTCATAGATCTTTAATTTGGTAGGTAGATCATCCCCCAATTCCAAGAATATTGGGAAAAAAACGCAGTTACATTTGACCTAATTTACCTTAGGTAAGCGACTTCCTAAATGACCTTTAAAGGTTATTCGTCTGTTGTCTATTATATTATTGTTGGAGCACGATCTCTGAAATTCTCACGATGTCGACCATTATCAAATCCTCCGGTCCCTAATTCATGTTCGGTTTTATCTTGTTTACTAGACCATACTAATTTATGTTACTATAGGGGGTCTAACTTAGCCTTCTGGTAATCGCGTTGGACTCACCAACTCCTTTCTCGAAATGAGGATATGACCTTTGGCCTATACTCTATTATTGTCTCAAGGCCTGTCACCTCTTGTCTTTTCCTTCACTTGACTATAGACTCTGTCATTCTATCATATTTTGATTTACCGTTATCATCCATTTATCACATCTTACTCATAATGCTTCAATTACTCTCTTCTTATTCTCCGTCTAATATATCTGTCTATCACTTTATTCTGATAACTTCAACAATAAATTCTTTCACTTTTAGCTCCCCTTGCTTTATCTCACCGGCTCTTTAGGTCACCTAGCATTCTCTCTTTACTAGGAACGGGAGCCATGCAAAGGTAAATATTTATCCCGTCTAGGATTCCAGTACCAATCTTCTAAATTTTTCCAGACATTCTAGTATTCATATCTTAATATACTATTCTATATCGCACCGTCGGAGCGTCTCATAAGGAGAACTATTACCACCTTTGAAATATATATTTATCTTTTGGAAATGTTTGCTTATGATAATAATCCATCTACCATTTTGGGTTAGTTTAACCCCAATTGGATCTTGCTTTCCCCTTCTTCTCTTAAACTATATTTTTCAACTCCCATAGGGCATAACCGAGATGGGTGGGGCCAATTGTATATATCTCTGTAATTGTTGAAAGTAACTCATAATAATTATGTTTCTCTGCCTGATTTGTAAAAACTGATAATCTTCACTAACTGGATACCTCGTACCCTTCTTCACCTTGCTTCTTTTACTTGTTGAAACTTGTATCTACCTTCTGATTCTCTTATTGCTTTTTACCATATGGGTGGATAGATATTCATGCCTTGGGGCTCCTTATCAAGAAGCTCACACAACTTAGTACACACATGCTCTGCTGAAGAACTTACATTTACTCATCATCAGTATGATGCAAAATTGAGTTCCTCTAACTCAGCTCTTCGAGAGCCACATTCAATCTCTTACCAACTATCTTTGTGGATGTAGGTATCCTTGTACTATGAATAAAATAGAATTTAGGAGTTTGAATCCTTACAACTGAGCTCTACCGCACGATCTAGAGTAAGAAGAAAGAGTGACAGTCCTAAATGTCATGTAGCCTCCTGCTTATAAGTGTGGTGCACTACACACCCATAAACAAGACTCTACTAGACACAGTTTGTAGACTCTATAGGACAGAACTGCTTTGATACCACTTTTGTCACGACCCAAATCGGAGGGCCGCGATAGGCACCCGGTACTTTACTCAACCGAGTACCAACGTAACGTATCTTTCTTATCATACCATCATGGGTAAATGGGCCGGAAGGGCCGTCATGATATAACCAGAATAAAACATAAGGGAATACTTGACATAAGACGACCCAACATGTAATACAAACTTATACATGTGACATGCAGTCCTATAAGACCAAAATGAACACTCATACACTGAACATAGGCCGTCAAGGCCATACAATCTTTCATATGCATGACATCTGTCTACAAGCTTCTAAGAGTACATACATATCATAAGGTCGGGACAGGGCCCCGCCATACCAATCAATATATGTTCAAATCATATTGACCAAATAGGCAACTCCGGAGCAAGTGGAGTGCACCAACACCTTCACTTGAGCTGATAACCTACTAGGAGGAACGTCAACCTGTTTATCGGGACCTGCGGGCATGAAACGCAGCGTCCCCAGGCAAAAGGGACGTCAGTACGAATAAAGTACCGAGTATGTAAAGCAGAAAAACATAAATAAGAACAGTAATGTAAAGAGAGATAGAGGGGATACAACCTGTAACATCTGAGTGCCTCTGGGGACTACTGACATGAAATACATCATACATATATATACATAAACTTTTAAAAACATTCGCTTCTGTGGGCATCATCATCATCATATCGTACTCGGTCTCAAAGAGGACTCGGTAAAAGCGTACTCGGCCATCATAAGGCTCGGTAGAATTGTACCCGGCCACGTGGAGCTCGATAAACCCAACTGATCAGTGGTTGCACAATAGGTGCCGTACTCGGCCGACTATAGCGCGGCTCGGTAGAGTAAAATAGATACATATATATATATATATATATATAATGCATGCTCGACTCTTGGTAAGTTGCATCACTGTTGGCTGGTTGTGAAACAACAACAAACAACATACTACTCATTCGAAACTCGCTAGGTCTAGTCTTTACGGTCGAGTTACAACTCGTACAAGCATAGATAACGGAAGGAGAAGCATAAACTTACCTTGGACTGAGTAGAACCACGAAACCTAGTCCTTCTCCATCAAAAATCAGTCCCCCAACGCAGCTACAAGAAGGAGAAAGAGAAACTAGCAAGCTGTCCGGGGTTTTCGGCACTAGAATCACCTCGTAACATCCGAAATAACCTAGGGTTTGTGTGGGATTTTTGGGAGGAGTTGCAGGGGTTAAATTTGGTTTTCTTGGTCTGAAAGATAGGTGAAATTCTGAGTTGATAATACCTTAAAAGTCCCCTCTTGTCCTACTTTGGGGCTCTTAATTTTGTCCTCTCATTTTGGCAAGTAGGTGATGCACCTACTTGTCATCTTACCATTCTGCGCAGGCTCGCGAAAATACAAGTATCTCTATACTCCAAGATCATATTGACAAACGGTTTAATGCGTTGGAAACTAGACTCATAGATCTTTAATTTGGTAGGTAGATCATCCTCCAATTCCAAGTATATTGGGAGAAAAATGCAGTTACATTTGACCTAATTTTTAGCACATTTATGAATGGAACTTGTGATGACCTTTTTCCAGCTTTTGTTCCACAACTCGCTTGACTTAAAAACATAACACCAACTATCATACGACTAAAAAAACTCATAATATAATCTCCTTATAATGTTAATCACCCTAGTATCACCCCAGAAGTACATTGTAAAACAATCCAACTTGTCGACTTTCGACGAAACTTATTTTCTTCAATTCGTTTAGCTTCTATGCCTTCAAAATCTCTTGCTACTTGGTATTAATGATCTTAAATATTTGTAACCTCCACGTTAACATGATGAACTAACTTTGTAAACTTTTCAAAGATGATTCCATTTCTGAGCTTACATTAATTGACTTATGACCTACTCTTACATACGAAAACATGGGGTGTAACAATATATATTTGTATGCATCGTGTTTAAGTTTTGCAGGTAACTCAAGAAGTAACTGTTCTTCAAAAGGGAGCAATCTTCGCTCCGGTTTCCATCATAACGTTCGCATTCCGCAAAAGTTTTAAACGTATCCGACCATCATCAATTCCCATTTCTTACTCTACGGCTATTCAGATACTTGTTTTATAACACATCCGCTACCTTTCAGATTCACATTCAAAACTCCGCATAAATCCATACGATATTACCCTTCCCAAAAAGAACCCTTTCCAAAATTCCTATAACAATTCCATCAGTCTCGTTCACCGATGGATCTAGAACTACACATGGCCTGATTCCTGTAAAACCAGGGATATGTAGGCAACTTAGAGACCAGAGTTCAGCCTCTATTTTTAAAATCACCCAATTCGGTCAAAATCGGTCATTATTTCTTTACCCGACAATTCTTTCATCATTCCCGGTAAGGAGGGCAGTTGATACCCAATTTTTCCCTCATATATATATATATATATATATATATATATACTCTCAAAATAGTGCACATGCATCATCATTTGATTTAGTAGCATATACAAGTATTTTTATAATTTTTCATAATTTTGAAAGACTTTAAATCAATTTATTTCTGCATTTTATTAAATAAATATCCAATAATTATCCTTCAAATTATTTTATGATGATTTAATCATCTTAACTTATAATTTATACCAACATGAGTTTTTAAATTTTCAGTGCATTTTCATAATTACATTTTGCATTTTTAAGGCTAATTGCACATTTTTGCAAATAATGGCCCATAATCATGTATAATTACATTATTTATGCAGAAAATGACTTTTTATATTAGTTATAATGTTAAGTAATTACTTTTATATTATTTTAGTGCACAAATGATATTTTTATTATTTATTAATCGCTCTTATAAATTACTTATTTATTAAATATTGGGTATTTAAAAACTAGCCTAAAGTTCTACCTATTTTCAGACCAACCCCCAACCCAATCACCTAATACACTTGCCCAAAAAATACCCCAGCCCAAAACAAATAACACCCAACCCAATCAACTAAACCTACCCGACCCAAAACCCCTTTTAAATCATGGCCGTTGATCTCAGAGATCAACGGCCCACATTATTCCATTCCTTTTTAATTACCTAAAACCCCTAACCCTAACCCCATTATCTATGATCCGCCGCCCTTAAACTCTCTCAAATGCTCTCTACGTATCTGCAAATCCTAGAGCCGTCAACCTATAATCCTCTTCGATTCCGACTTAAAAATGGAATCAATCGTTGATTCACTTACCTTATTGATCTCCTCTCACTACTGGTTACTCATTTATGGTGTTACCTAGTTGCTTGACGAAACATGGAAAGCGGATCTCTTTAATTTCGAACGAAAAACTGGTTCAGTTCTTTGACCTTTTTCGTCTGTGTTCGTTCTTGTTCTTTTATGGTATGAATCTCTATGAATCTCAGTGTATCTTTGAGATTCTTACTTACCCTAAAACTAGGGTTTTCAGATCTCTTACTCTACGGCTATTCAGATACTTGCTCTATAACACATCCGCTATGTTTTAGATTCACATTCATAACTCCGCGTAAATCCATACGATATTATCCTTCCCAAAAAGAACCCTTTCCAAAACACACGACCATTCCTATAACATTTCCATCAATCTCGTTCACCGATGGATCCAGAACTACACATGGCGTGATTCCTGTAAAACCAGGGATATGTAGGCAACTTAGAGGCCAGAGTTCAGCCTCTATTTTTAAAATCACCCCATTCGGTGAAAATCGATCATCATTTCTTTAGCTGATAATTCTTTCATCATTCCTGGGTAAAGAGGGGCAGCTGTTGATACCTAATTTTTCCCTTATATATATATATATATATATATATATATATATATATATATATATATATATATATATATATATATATATATATATATATATATATATATATATATANTATATATATATATATACTCTCAAGATAGTGCACATGCATCATCATTTGATTTAATCAAGTTAACTTATCATTTATACCAACATGAGGTTTTAAATTTTTCCGTGCATTTTTATAATTACACTTTGCATCTTTTAAGGCTAATTACACATTTTTGCAATAATGGCCCATATGCATGTATAATTATATTATTTATGCAGAAAAAAACTTTATATTTTTATAATGTTAAGCAATTACTTTATATTATTTTAGTGCACAACTGATATTTTTATTATTTATTAATCACTTTTATAAATTATTTATTTATTAAATATTTGATATTCAAAAACTAGCCTAAAATTCGACCTATTTTCAGACCAACCCCCAACCCAGTTACCTAATACACTAGCCCAAAAAAATACCCTAGCCCAAACCAAAGAACCCCCAACCTAGTCAACTAAACCTACCCGACCCAAAACCCCGTCTAAATCATGGCCGTTGATCTCTAAGATCAACGACCCACATTATTCCATTCCTTTTTAATTACCCAAAACCCCTAGCCCTAACCCCATTCTCTATGACCCGCCGCCCTTAAACTCTCTCAAATGCTCTCTTCGTCTCTGCAAATCCTAGCGTCGTTAACCTTATAAACCTCTTCGATTCCGACTTAAAAATGGAATCAATCGTTAATTCACTTACCTTATTGATCTCCTCTCACTACTGGTTACTCATTTACGGTGTTACCTAGTTGCTTGCCAAAACATGGCAAGCGGATCTCTTCAACTTCGAACCAAAAACTGGTTCAGTTCCTTGACCTTTTCCGTCTGTGTTCGTTCTTGTTCTTTTATGGTATGGAAAAGGGTTCAAAATTCCCCTAAAATATTGGAAAAAGTTTAAAAATACCCTTCATCCACCTATTAGGCTAAAAATACCCCTCCATCAACCTGTTTGGTTCACTTATGCCCTTTGACCATTAGGTCAATGCTGAATTAAAAATAATTACTTAAAAAAATATTTTGCAAAATATTTTCGTTTTTTTAAAATAATGCACCAGTAGTCCACTAATTTAGTAAGTCTTCTTCTTCTTCTTCTTCTTTTTTATTTTTTAATTTTATTTTTTACAAAAAAATATTTTTTTCATTTTTTCCAGTTTTTTAAAGCATTTTTTTTTGTAAAAACAGAAAAAAATTGAAAAAACAGAAAAAAAATTGTTTTTAATAAAATACTTTTTAAAAACTGAAAAAAATATTTTCAACAAAATATTATTTTTTTCAGTTTTTTAAAGCTTTTTTTTTTTTGTAANTTTTCTTTTTTTTAAAACTGAAATTTTTAAAAAAAAACTGAAAAAAATGAAAAAAAAATTTCAAAAATGAAAATATTTTGTTGAAAGTATTTTTTTCAGTTTTTATAAAACGAATAAATTTTTGTTAAAAACATTTTTTAAAGTTCTTACAAAAAAAATGCTTTAAAAACGGAAAATGAAAAAAAATATATTTTTGTAAAAACGGAATTGTTTTTTGTAAAAACTAAAAAAAGAAGAAGAAGTCTTTACTAAATTAGTGGACTACTGGTGCATTAGTTTAAAAAAATAAAAATATTTTGCAAAATATTTTTTTTTAAGTAATTATTTTTATTTCAGCACTGACCTAACGGTCAAAGGGCATAAGTGAATCAAAAAGGTGAATGGAGGGATATTTTTAGCCCAATAGGTGGATGAAGTATATTTTTAAACCTTTTCTAATAGTTTAGGGGCATTTTGAACCATTTTCCGTTTATGGTATGAATCTCTATGAATCTTTGAGATTCTTACTTACCCTAAAACTAGAGTTTTCAGATCTTTTTAGATCGAACCAAAATTGGTTCGATTCTCTGATTTTAAGTGTTATTATGTCCGTGTTCGTTCTATATTCTACCGTGTGACCGATTTTTGTTATATTTATCAATATTTGCTTTCCCTAAAATTAGGGTTAACCTATTTTTTCCTAAATTCGATTAATTTTACAGTGTTTCCTTGTTTACTTGTTAATTTCGACCACTATATAAACCTCTTCCCCCATTCCCTTTAGGACAGACTTTGAAATCATATAACTTCATTAGATCTAAAAACTATACTCTGTTATTTCGTTCTATACTTTGGTTTTGGCCGGCTGAAAGCTAAGGCTATTAAATTCTGGATTTTGCTCCTTGTTGATGGCACGATCCAAAATCCACTAAGGGTCGTGATGGCGCCGAACATCGCTGTTAGGCAAGCAATAACTAGTAATTTCTTGTTTTGATATTTTTGAAATCATTTCTTTTAAACATTAAACAATAAATAATTAATTTCACTAAATAGATAATGAAACCGTTAACAATCTTAAAATACTGAATAATCCCATAGACATCCCAGAACCCGGTGTCACAAGTGCATGAGCTATCTCTAGGAAGTAAAATAATATAACAACCGTCCGGAATACAAACTGGATAGAAAGTAAATACAATAATCTGAAAGAGACTCTGTTGGCTGCGGGTCGTCTCGAGAAGTGCAGCTCACCTAAATCTCTGTATCAACCATGCTGGTACGCCCACTAGGCCACTAGAGATGCATGTGTCTGTGCAACAAAAATGCACAGCAAGTGTAGCATGAGTACGAAAACAACGTGTACTCAGCAAGTATCCCGTCTAATCTCGAAGAAGTAGAGACGGGAGGCCGACTTCGACACTTGCTAGTGGTCCAATAATAATATACCAATAATGTAGTGGATTTTCATAAAGAAGACTGTAACTCAATAGCATGAAGCAGGTAAGCAATTCTTTCATTAATAGGAGATTTCCAAATTCATTTTTTTCCATCATTTATACATTCATCTCAAGTGAGGAGAGCAAATACCAACATCTATAAATCCCAAGGCAAGCAATACAAGCATGCGCAAATGATGCCGAGGACGTACGGCCCGATCCAACAATGTTTAAACTGTGCACTGCCAGAGGGTCGAATGGCGCGAACCATAGACGCATCTATTTAATCTACCGAGGCGTTCAGCCCATTCCATAATTGATAAACACATTCAAACACTCAAATCAATAATTCATCAATGAGCAAATATTCAAGAAATGACAAGTTTCTCTTTTAAAAGTCAAGAAATGATATCTAGACTTTTAGAAATTCATTCACACGTTCGATATGTTTTAACCATTTTTTAAGTTCGTCAACAAGGTTGCAAGTATCACAAGTAAGCATGCTTTTGGGCCCTAAACTACCCGAACTTAAGCATAATAGTAGCTACGCACGGACTCTCGTCACCTCGTGCGTACGTAGCACCCACAAATAGGAGCACATAACCAATTAACTCACCTATGGGGACAATTCCCTCTTACAAGGTTATAAAGGAGACTCGCGTCGCTCCGAAGTTCCATAACCGGCATTCCACGCCCTTCCGAAGACTCAAATTGATGCACAACGTTCCAAAACTAGCCAATAATTATGTAAACCCATTAATACATGCTCAATTACTCATAATAATCTAATTTATAGCAATCCCTATCCCCAATCGAAAAGTTGACAAAAATGCCCTCGGGCCCACGTGCCCGGATTCCGAAATTTTTCGAAGATAAAGTTTACCCACAACCTCACGAACTCAAATATATAATTGGCTTTCAATTTCATGTCCAAAATCGTGGTTAAAATCCAAGAATACAAATTTCCTAGGTTTTCTTCTAAATCCCAAAATTTCTACTAATTTATATGATTTTCCATGTTAAAATCTAGAATAATCCAAGTAATTAACTTGCAATAGGTGGGAATCACTTACCTTGACATGGATGATGAAAATGGAGCTCCGAAATCGCTCCTAGGTTGGCTCCCATGGAGGAAATGAGCCAAACCCATTTTTTTACACTTATACACTGCCCAGACGACTCTTTTTCGCGTTCGCGAAGAAGAAAATTCCCAAAAACCATTTTCCAAACTCTTCTCAGACAGCCTCTAGTATAATGGTCATAACTGTTTGTGCGAAACTCCAAATGCCAAATGGTTTAATGGTTTGAAAACTAGAAACCAAGATCTACAACTTTCATGCTTTGGTCATCTCCCAATTCCTTACAGATTTTGAGATATAAGCTGCCAAACCCAGCCCATATGGTATCAGAGCACTAGGTTCCCTTAGGTCTCACGAGTCATGAGCAAGTCTAGTAGTGTCTCGCGGATCGGTACGAAGACGTCTGTACTTATCTTCGGGAGGCTATAGGGCTGTTAGGAGCACTTCCCTTCTTGATTTCCTCATCGTGCGATTTGATTCCTTCGAGGCTTATGCCTTTATTTCCTTCATATTCAATCTTATGCGAAGTGGAGCGCTTATTATAAATCAGGAATTGAGAAATTTTAAAGGTATTACAGAGGTAGTGCGGGATGCTTCTCCCTACGTAGTTGATTTGACTATTGTCGTCGCTTTGCGGAAGGATATTTTTCCATTTTCGCTCAGTAGCTGTGCTTCTGAGAGCTCTGAGGCTAGGCACAAGTTGCCATGATGCTCATGAACGATTGTCGCACAGTATTGAGGTAATGGTAGGATTCTTGCCTATGTGTGGGGGCAATGAATGACTCGAAGGGTGGTTTACTCAGTACATGAGTTAGAAATTCGGTATTTTATTCCCGGCGGGGGAAAGGCAATCGGGCTAAGAATGTTCAGATTTGGGTTGATGGAGTAACAAGGCTTGGTATTTGCGAGCGTGATGGAATTCTCATCTGTGATGATGAGTCGTTGTCCTTGTTGAGTGTACTAAGTTCGCCGGTGTTAAGACCTTCTACCATTCGCCTTTGGGGCAGGATATTGTAAGATAGTGTTGGAAAAACGGCCGTCAGAGATCGCGAGGCGCGGTGGTCCAAGATTGAATGTGTATTTATAATACTGACGGCTCGAGAAAAATGATCTTCGGAAAAGTTTAAAGGTGAGTAGCGGTCTATTGGTTCAAGTGCTACCGAGATAGATTTTGATCTAAGGTATTGCTGAGCAGCAAAAGATGAGGAAGGACGTGTGGGAAGTGTCATGTGATGGTTAAACTTCTAGAAGGCCAGGTGTAAGAAGTGGAGGTCGAGTAGTTTCTTAAAGAAGTGAGCCTGCCCAAAGTGGGAGAGTGGCAGAGTAGTATGTGGATTCAGTGGCTGGGTCTACGAACTTAATTTGAAAGATCGACTATTATACGGCGGAAGATTTGATATGACGGAAAGGAGCTGCTTGATATGAAGGAGGATACAACATAACTTTGAATTTGAGGCTATTGTCGCACATTTAGTTGATGTCCACGAGGAGTGAATAGACTTGTGCAGCTGGTGAAGGAGCACGGGCCCAGGTGGATTATCTCCTGTGAGCAGATCAGCGGTCGCGTGGTTGGCGAAGCTTTTGCGATGAATCCTACTGGCTATCTGGTCAAGAGGTCGGGCATGTGAATATGGTTAACGATTTAGAGTATTCATAAATGGTTTTACAGAAAGATTTCGAGGAACTCGGCGGGTTGGTTGTGCTAGATCATGTCAACAATGAAGAAAGAATCTTGTTGGATTCCAGAGTTGTGTAATAGTGGCTTCAAGCTAAGTGGGAGAGTCCCACTGCCTACGGTTGGATTGCATAGTTGTTTATTTATGAGATTTACGGTTATTAGCATGTTGATGGGTTATTTCAGCTAAGGGAAAAGAACATAAGAGGTAATTTGAGCAAAAGAATTGTTAAAGGTGTGTTATAGTTGGCCTTATCAACTGATGTTCAGACTTGGGGAAGGGTACAGGATTTATGCCGTCTGTAGACACGGGTTTCAAGGAAAGTGATTCGGTGGGGTGCTTCATCGAGATGGGTGTTCATGTGCTAGTGGAGCCTTGTAGTGGATTATATTCAGGATCATGTCAGAGTGGGTGACTCTCAATAATGGTCCTAGGGAATTCAAAGGTCAAGAATGCGGTGCCTAAGGGTTTGAGCCCGCAGTATGGTTAAGAATCAAGCTTTTGTAGTAGCTTATGATAAGAGGCTCAGAATGTTTACCTTGGAATTGTAAAGGAATTATCAGAACGGGTGTATCAGTTGAAGATGCGAAGGAGCGTGCAAGGAGTGTATGAAACAATTCATAGGTTTGGAGACAGGGTGGTCTCATGGGATGGGGTCACTCAAGATGAGTGCGGATTTAGGTTGGTGATGTAAGGAATGGAGCTAATATTATCTCTAAGGCAAGTTAAGGATGAATTAGAGGAAGTTAGATTGGTCAGCCATGGTTGAATTGGCATAGTGGTGGCGGTGCGCGCGAGGCCCGGCAGCCGGCGTAGTTGATTATATGTGAACGTATACAAGTATTATGGCTTGTTATGTTTAGGCGGATCCCGGTAGGGTTATGGTGGTTTAGACCACTACTTGAGTATTTGAATGTTCTACGGTTATGAGAAGTTACTCGCGTGTTGCTATGGTCCTCTTGGAATGAGTTAAGTAAAAAGTTTCCAGGTGATGAAGTGTTTACCATAGTAGTGGTTCTGGAGTCAAGATGAAGATCTTGTGATATCGTATATCGGCATGTTGGGTGCAGTGAGTGTTATGGAATTGGAAAGTGAGGATCAAGGTTGCGGTTCGGTGTTGACAAGGATGTCACGAGCTCGGACGAGCATTAGGGGGGTTTGAATGATTAGAGTGAGCTGGCATTGTCTTCAGCGTCACCTGAGATTGGTGTTTTATGAAAGAGGCTTTGCATCCTGGTTATGGATTCCTGATCGCTTTGCAGTGTTAGTGCGGTCGGTGGTATGGATGTGCAGACTTGTTATCTAATTACAGAAGGTCGTGGGAGCGTGCCCCAGGGGAAAATTGTATAAGCGTGGCATGTGGTTACTTGATTGATTGAAGAATGAAACCAAGTATGCAGATTATGGTGCTATCGTTAATTTGAGAATTTATGCCTGGAGGACTACTTCGGTTATGATGGTTGTACTTGTGGGTTATGGGAAAAAGGGGTTATTATGGACCTAGAAGAGGTTATTGGCCTAGTTCGGTACGATCAGAATCAGCTTGAGGTCTGTGGATGGATTTAAATATGAATATGGGCTCTATATCAGGCCGAATGTGTTCATTTTAGTATAGCTCCCCTTATGGAGGAGTATTCGGACGTTGGATGTTAATTCGCCACCGGCTATTTCATGTAATGCTATATTGTGCCGTGTGAGTTGCGAAACGGCTTGGTAATTTCTTATGTGTTGAAGTTTCGCGTATCGATGGTGTTATGTGAGCAGGATGGCTCTTTAGTTTCAGAACATTTATCGCACCTCAGTTGTGCTTGAGTTTGTTAGCTTATGGCGCTACATGTTCCCTCGAGGATGGTATTATGCACTTAGCGTGCTTGTGACCGATATTCGGTATTGTGTTGTAATGAGCGGTTTAGCTCGACGTGTATCTCCTTATGTGTTATGTGTGGATCGGGTGGCACGCCTCCATGGGTATGTCGTTTGGATCGGGTTGCGCGCCGCAATAGTGTAATGATAATTACAGTCCCTTATATTCTATTCTGTGTGTTTTGTTTCCCATTTTCTGAGGAAAGTTCATATAGGTCACCTGATTTGAGTAGTCCCTTCCAGAGTTCATTTCCTTATGTATCCCGCTCGAGTGGGTAGTCCATTGGCACGTTGTGGCATCATATGAGACTTTTGGTCATGTCTGGGGTGGCTTGTTGCCTGAGCAGTTCGTAATGGGTGAGACACGGTTATTGGATCAAGGATCAGTGCAATAGGATTGTATGAAGTATATTAAAGCGCAAGGATCATTATTTGGGTTCAGTATGAGGTAATGTTCTTGTCAGGAGTGTAGCCTCAATGATTTGTTGACTTGGCAGTTGGCTATGGATTTCTACACGTCTCTTCTGTCGTGGCGGTATTGCGAGAATTGGAACAAGATTTATATATATATATATATATATATATATCATGAGGGCGTTGTGAGAATTAGATTCGGGGAATATTAGTTATTATAATTAGAGAATGTTATTATGGTCCTGTGAATGATGTGGTGCATGGTGAGAATTCAGAAAAGGTATGCAGTCATGTTCTGGTACCTCGTGTAGTGATTGATTCGGTGTTCTTATATTGGGAGCATGCCTGGCAAAGAATTTCGGAGGTTGAAACTAGACTCTAAGGCTCATTTGTTTGAACAAAGGAGAATATCCTCATATTGCTCGAGCTAATGTGCTTAACTGAGTTGTGGTAGCACGGGTAGGTGCACAAGGTGTTTAACTGTGATTTCGGACAACTCCAGCGCAATTCTTGGCACGTTCGAGGGCGAACGTATGTTTAAGTGGGAGAGAATGTAACGACCCGACCGGTCGTTTTGAGCTCTAGCGCGGCGTTCAGCAGTTTGGGGCCATGAGCAGCTCCACTTCAGGTATTATGATTTGTACGCATGGTCGGAATTGTATTTAAGGAAGTTCGGAGTGAATTTGGAAAGAGAATTCTCATTTCGGAAGCTTTAAGTTGAAAGAATTGACTAAGATTGGATTTTTGAGTAAACGACCTCAGAATCGGGATTTGAAGGTTCCAACAGGTTCGTATGATGATTTCAGACTTGGGCGTATGTCAGAATCAGGTTTTAGAAGACCCGGGAATGTTTCGACACATATTGTGGAAGTTAGCATTTTTTAAAGAATTTCATAAGTTTGGATTGAAGTGCATTTCATTGTTACCAATGACCGTTTGGGATTCCGAGTCTGGAATAGCTCCGTATGGTGATTCTGGTGTTGGGGGCGCGATCGGAAGTGAATTCGGAGGTCCGTGGGTCATTTTGGAGTCATTCGGCTAAAGATTGAAATTTGAAGGTTTTGAGGAGTTTGACCGGAAGTGGACTTTTTAATATCGGGGTCGGAATCCAATTCCGAAAGTTGGAGTAGGTCCGTAATGTCGAATGTGACTTGTGTGCAAAATTTGAGATCAATCGGACGTGATTTAATAGGTTTCGACATCGAATGTAGAAGTTTGAAATTCTAAGGTTCATTAAGCTTGAATTGGGGCGCGATTCATGATTTCGATGTTGTTTGATGTGATTTGAGGCCTCGAGCAGGTCCGTGTTATGTTATGGGACTGATTTGTGTGATTCGACGGGGCCCTGGGGGCCTCGGGTGTTTCGGGGTGGTTTCGGATCATTTCAGGCTGTTTTGCAATAGCTGATGCTGGTGTCTGGTATTGTTCTTCACGTTCGTGAGGCTCCTCTCGCGTTCGCGAAGAAGGATTTGGCTTCAGGGACTCTGTGCTTCGCGTTCGCGAAGAGTTCGTCGCGTTCGCGAAGAAGGAAATCTCTGTTGCACAGGTCTGACTTCAGAGGCTCATATCTCGTAATCTATAAAGAATTTGGAGATAATCTAAAAATGAAAGTTGTATCTCTTTGTGTCTAGTTTTTAGAAAAGTAAATCATGTAGCATTTGGATTTGTGTACAAAACGTTATAGCTAGTACCCTACAGGCTGTCCGGGAAGATGAAGAAGAAATTTGTGTTGCACAGGCTGACTTTGGCAGCTTATATCTCAAAATCTATAAGGAATTGGGAGATGACCAAAACATGAAAGTTGTAGATCTTGGTGTCTAGTTTTCAAAATATTAAACTATTTGGCATTTTGATTTTTGTACAAAAAGTTATGACTATTATACTAGAGGCTTTCTGAGAAGAGTTTGGAAAATAATTTTTGGGAATTTTCTTCTTCGCGAACGCGAAGCACAGAGTCCCTGAAGCCAAATCCTTCTTTGCCAACGTGAGAGGAGCCTCGCGAACGCGAAGAACAATACCAGACACCAGCATCAGCTATTGCAAAACAGCCCGAAATGATCCGAAATCACCCCCGAAACACACCCGAGGCCCCCGGGGCCCCGTCCTATCACACAAATCAGTCCCATAACATAACACGGACCTGCTCGAGGCCTCAAATCATATCAAACAACATCGAAATCATGAATCGCACCCCAATTCAAGCTTAATGAACTTTAGAACTTCAAACTTCTACATTCGATGTTGAAACCTATCAAATCACGTCCGATTGATCTCAAATTTTGCACACAAGTCACATTCGACATTACAGACCTACTTCAACTTCCGAAATTGGATTCTGACCCCGATATCAAAAAGTCCACTTCTGGTCAAACTCCTCAAAAACCTTCAAATTTCTATCTTTAGCCAAATGACTCCAAAATGACCCACAGACCTCCGAATTCACTTCCGATCGCGCCCCCAACACTAGAATCACCATACGGAGCTATTCCCAGACTCGGAATCCCAAACAGACATTGATAACAATGAAATGCACTTCAATCCAAACTTATGAAATTCTTTAAAAAATGCTAACTTCCACAATATGTGCCGAAACGTTCTCGGGTCTTCTAAAACCTGATCCGGACATACGCCCAAGTCTGAAATCATCATACGAACCTGTTGGAACCTTCAAATCCCGATTCTGAGGTCGTTTACTCAAAAATCCAATCTTAGTCAATTCTTTCAACTTAAAGCTTCCAAAATGAGAATTCTCTTTCCAAATTCACTCTGAACTTCCTGAAATATAATTCCGACCATGCGTACAAATCATAATACCTAAAGTGAAGCTGCTCATGGCCCCAAACTGCTGAACGTCGCGCTAGAGCTCAAAACGATCGGTCGAGGTAATTTTGAGCCCTTACCCGATCTTTGGTGATGCAAACTAGTCAGACAGAGTTATCTGCAAATAGGCGCCCTAACACACCTTAATCCGTTAGGTAGAGACTCTCTCTTTTAAAAATCCTTCCTTAAAAGAGTTGTCACACGTCGAAACCCAATTTCGCGAGAAAAAGGGGCGCGACAGATGTCACCACAACTGCATAAGTGCCTTAAAAGATTTTGTTGGAAACTAGATATATGACCAATAGGATATTCATACACTCAATCCTATTACAACTCTCTATTCACCACCAACCATATCATTTCCCGCTGTTACTTTCAATACTCCTCTTATAATATACTCGTCGCTAATGATAACATAATACTCACAGCCAAATTAACCACTACAGAAATCTTAAAGGCAGTCAACTCCTTCAAAGCTTTGAAAGCACGGGCCCCGATGGATTACATCTTAACTTCTATCACAAATATTGGCCACACATAAAATCATCAATAATTTCTTTTTGTCAGGAAGTATTTCATACAAAAACAATCCCACTTGAGGTAAATAAAATATATTTATGCTTGATTCGCAAAGTCAAGCACCCAACATCTATCGCTCAATGTCGTCCTATTAGCATTTGTAATATTCTCCACAAAATTATCACCAAAATATTAGTCCATAGAATTAAACCTTTATTACACAACATTATTAGTTCTGAGCAATCTGCTTTTCTTACTAAACGTCGTGCTTCTGATAATGCTATTATAGTAAAAGAAATTATTAATAGCTTTAAGCGCAAATACGGGAAATATTTAGATTTCCTTCTAAAACTTGATCTGGAGATGGCTTTTGATAAAATGGAATAGGCTTTCATCAAACACACTCTAGTCTACCTTTACTTCCCAAAAGGCCTAATTGATCTTATCATGTTTTGTATTACTACCTCCTCAATTGCCGTCTTAATTAATGGCAATCCTACAAATTTCTTTAATCCAGCGAGAGGCATTCACCAAAGGGATCCTTTATCCCCCTACATATTCATGCTATGTCTAGAAATGCCTTATCGTCGTATTTTACAGCGATTAACTATAGACAGTGGCTACAAATTACTCTATCACGAAATGGTCGACTAATATCACATCTACTCTTTGCCGATGATATTAGTATCACCTCTAAAATTACACGAAAGTGTCCACTCATTATTAATATTTTAAACCAGCTCACCCACTTCTCAGGACAAACTATAAACTACACCAAGTCAAAAAACTTTTTCTCACACAATATCTCTCCCTCCAATAAAAATTTTGTCCTTACATCTTTTAACATGAAAGAAAGAACAACTTTTGGAAAATATCTATGCTTTCTAATTTTTGTTAAAAGACAAACTTTGGCAGACTTTCAATTTCTACTTGATAACTTAAAAAATAGATTAGTCGGTTGGAAAACAGACATGTTTTCAATGGCAGACAAATTAACTTTGATTAACTCCACACTCAACACCGTCCCAAACTATATCTTGCAATTCATTAAAATTCTTAAAAAGTTACAACACTCTTAGAAAGTTACCAGTGTAATTCCCTATTGAGTACCACTACTCAAAGAAGATAATTACATTTATTAAATGGGAGACAATTCAAACACCAAAAGCCTATGAGGGATTGAGCATCCAAAATATCACCTCAAAAATAATGCACACCTTGCTGGATTAGCATGGAGGCTATTCTAATATCCAACAACACTATGGGAATCACTACTCATTTCTAAATATGTAGGTAGACGCACAACACTATGCACCTCCTATACTTGGAAGGCAGTAATGCAAGGTTGGAAATTTTGTCAGCAAGGCTCTGTATGGAATATCGCAAAGAGCACTAATATCCTATTTTGGAATGATCCATGGTTAGAAACAAATTTGATACTAAGAAGTCTGAGAGCCGCTAGCCTACACTGAACAATACTCCACCGTATCGACATACATCTCTAACAACACCATCAATACCAACAACATTACTTTTGAACTTCCCGCTGACATACTCTCCTGCATAAGCCAGTTGTACATCCCAACAATACACAATTCAAAGTCCTACGACCACTTAATTTGGGGACTCACACCACTGGCGAATTTTCAATCCAATTCATGTATTCAACCATCCATAACTTTCAAAATTCCTTAAACTATACATGGATCTGGAAACTGCCTCTACCACCAAAGATAAAACATTTCATATGGCTACTCGGCCATAATCGACTACTCACAGCCACTTACTTGACAAAGTTTCACATAACCCAGTCGCCAATTTGCCAAACATTCCAACAATATGAGAAAACTATTGACCACCTACTGTTTAGGTGCCACAATAATGATGAATTATGGCAGGCTCTCAACATTACGTCTATAATATATGATATAACTCCATTCCATCACGACCCTCTTAATATCCTTTACAACCTTTTACATCTAGAAGTACCATTACCGGGCAATTACCGGAAAAACGTCTCCTACCTTATGCCTATGGAATGTCTAGAAGACTCGAAACTTGAATCAATTCATGCCACACAAAACACTTATCAAATAATCAACCACACAACAGAATATTATTACCTTATCCACACACCCCACACAACTAAAATTACACACACCATATATGTTAAATGGCATCCACCAGACCTGGGGACTTTCAAACTAAATACTGATGGTGCACCAAAAATGCATCCTGCACCTAAAATTTTGGAGGGGTCTTCAAAGATTTTACGGGCAACTAGATCTTAGGCTTCACAGGTAACAGAATCATAGGCACCCACATTTATATGGAGCTATGTGCCTTCCGGGAAAGATTACAAATTTCTTTACACTAAAATTTTACGCCACTAAAAATGAACGTGAATGCTACAAATGTAATGTCTATGCTACAATATCACAACAACCACTACTCATCTATCTTACATGAATGCAGATACTTGCTCGCCCAACTGGGTAATTCGCTAATCCACCATGTGTATATGGAGCAAAATAGCATCGCTGATGGACTCGCAAAATACGGCTCCACCATGGAGGGTGCCAACTCACTTTCTATTCTGGAGCATCCACCATCTTTTTTATATAACAACTACGAGCAAATCAATTGAAACTTCCAACAAGTAGATGCGTTCCAACGACTACTGCTATCATCACATCTATTTGTATGCCCATTACTACAACCACACTTAGTGGTTCCGACTATGTACTAGACTCTTTTTGTAACAGCGTGCCTCCGGCACAACAAACTCCATGTAACACCGTTTGTTAATTAATATAGAGTAATCTTTTATTGACCGAAAAAATGTGCAACCAAATTATTACAATCCATAATTTTATAAAAAAAAGTCTTAATTGATCATATCTTCATATTACCCGATATCTTAGATTTTGTTTTCCAAACGACCAGGGGCGAATGCACGTTAGTCGAAGCGGTGTTTGGAAAACAAGCTTACTTGGTCTGATGGGCAGCGTGTCCATTTTCACCTGAAGGGTGGGGGATCGAAACTCACTCAGATTTGTTTGAACATTTTTGAAGATATCTTTCGTTTAAAATTAGATTTGCAAGGATTGATCTCTATCCTCTAAGCCAACTTAAATGGATTTAGTACTATAATTTCGGAAAAAAAATATTCTTGTTTCTTTAAGTAACTTTTGAGTACTAGATTTTCCGGTGGTACTCTTCTCAACCTTTTACTTTTTATGTCGTATTAGCGATTTATTTTTTTACTGATAACACTGCTTGCAAAAAAATCTGCATACTCCCTTACAGACGTCGTCCAAATACATTTAGTTTCTTCTAGGATATCCACCCCGAGAAATGATACATGAGGTTTGCGAGTATGTAAACAAGCAAGCAAACGATCCTAGAGTTTGCCTACTTAATATGTTGTCGGCGTACTTGTCACACCCCTTTTTTCACCTTAATAACCCTCTTTAAAATAGATAAAAAGTGATTTAAAAGCTTAAAAAGGTTTTCAAATTGAAAAGTGACAAAGATTGTGTTAAAAAAGATTTTTCAGAGTCGCCACTTGATATTTGATTTCGGTGTGTCAAGTCACCATTTTATAAAAATGATTTTTCCTTTTAAAATACTTTGGACTCTAAAACCAATTTGCACTAAAAATTCTAGGTAAGGGGGTTCATTTGACTCGAGGAGAAGGTGTTAGGCATTTCCCGAGTCCTATAACTAGTACGGTTGCATATATGATTAAGTTGGCTATGAAGAATACTCAAATTGAGGCAAAAACACATAAAGAAAACAAACACGCAAGAGGCTTGAGGTTGTTCCCACCAAAAAGAAAATAAAATGAAATAAGAGAAAAATACTAAGATTCTATACTATGCTCATTCCACAGTATTCGTCACGGCCTCCGGCTATATTTACTACGGGGCATACCCCGAACAAAAATATGTACAAGTTATACGGGGCATTCCCCTGAATATAAACTAAAGGGAACAACCTTTCACCTCGAACATGCTCCTAACGATTAAATTAATAAAAACAAATAAAGGAATAACAAAATTTATCCAAAAGCTCAAATCATTTTAATTTCAGTTTTTGCCATGATCAATTTGTCTTAAGAAACTCAAATCTTTTTTTTTAAAGAAATCCAAACCCCCACTGCCCGTAAAGATCTTAACGTGAGTGCAACTATCCATAGACAATACATATTAAATAGCCAGATCTCAAACAATATCAAGTAAAGCAAATAAGGGACTACGAGTCAAAGAGATAAGAAAGGACCTCAGGAGCGAAATCTCTTTGAATCTGAAAATGTTTTACTACAGGAAACCTTGGAAGGCAATGGAATCACAAACTGGATCGACGACCCGTGACGATGACGGAAACCTCAAACGAAAATGGGAGCGGAGGCTCGAAAATCTCACCACTGAACAAGAAAACTCTAATTAGAGGTAAGCTCGGTCTAAAAACTTCGATTCTTATCGAGGGGAACAGGAACGTAGGGAGTTCCTTAAGACGAACCAAAGTCTAAAGCTAGAAGATGGAAAAGTCTTTTTTTTTTTTTTTTTTTTTTTTTTTTGTAAATTTTTGTGGTATTTTGGAACTAGAAAACTAAGTAAACGTCCCTCACTCTTTCTCTTCCTCTATTTTTCCACCCTCCCTCCTTCTGTCCGTTCCTCCCCCTCTCTTTCTTGCTATGTGACTGTGTGTGATGCGTGTGTCCTTTTTAGGTTTTTTATTAGGGATTAGGCAAAATAGATACTTTACCCATCGACCTTATACTCAAATCCCTCTTACACACTTGTTAAACACAGAAATAGTATTACATACCAAAACTTTTAAAAGCATGTCAATTACACACCTCTTTTGCCATGTGTCTCACGCGTGTATTACACATAAAAGAGACGCGTAAAAACTAAAAAATTCACCTGAAATTAAGTTTTTTTTTTAATTTTTCCTTTTTTTTTTAACTATTTCCTTTAAATTAAAGAAAAAAAATATAACCCATGTCTTCTTCCCCAAAACCCAGCGTTTTCTCTTCCCTCCCCCCGGTTCGTCTTCGTCCCTAATTTCCATCCTAGTTTTATCTACCACCTCATATTTCGTCTCTCCAACCCCATGACTAAGAAGAAAAGAAAAAAAGAAGAACATAGAAGCTATTGGGTATTGTAAAAATCACCACTATTGACTTTTTAAAAAAGCTTGAAAATTTAATCAGTTCTTGTTGATTTTGGTGTTCCATGACCTAAAAAATTAGTTTGAATTCGTGATTTTTGTTGAGTAAAACTTTACTTAGGTAATTAATTTTGATAAAATTCAAAAAACACCATTAACAAGTTTGAAGCTTTGGGTTTGAGCTTGAATTTGAAATTTGTATAAGAATTTGTTATGGATGTTGTTAAAAATCGGCAAAGAATTGAATCTATAGTTATGCAAGAAGTTTCTTGTGATGGAAGGGTTGGTGGGGATGGAGAAGATGATGGAGTTAGAAAGATGAAGAGGGGGTGGGGAGGGGGGGGGTTCTTTTCTGTATTTTTTTTATTCTTTGAGAAGATGAGAAGAGGGGATTGGGGGGGGGGGGGGGGGTTTGCGAGAGTTTTTTTCCCCTCGATTTGACACGTGTCAGATGCTGATCGGGCGTGTAAGAGCAATCTTTGAGAATATGTGGTCAAACACCGAAGTGGTGTGTAATTGACACACCTTTAAAAGTTTTGGCGTGTAATATTATTCCTGTATTTAAGAGGTGTGTAAGAGGGATTTGGGACAAGTTCGATAGGTAAAGTATGTATTTTACCTAGGGATTATAAAAAGAGAAATTTTCATAAAGCACTATCTTTTAGTAGTAATTAGCCATCTATAGATACCATTTGCTATATTACGGATTATAGATACCTTTTATGTGGTTATAAGATGTATTTGATGTATTTAAGTTATTGTATTCATGAATACAATAGTAAAAATAGGCGTGAATCAGGGAAGTCCAGCTAATCAGTTGTCGTATTCGAGTGTATTCGACTGTATTCATGGAGTAAAACATGGGATTACAGCTGGACAGATTATTGTATTCGACTGTATTGTATTCACGGCGTAAAATAAGGGATTACACTGTTCTTAAAACGGAAAGTAAATCAATTAACACAATAGACTCCTAATATAACTCAACAAACTCAATTATAACACACAAAATTTGTATTTCAGTTATAAAAAAAGATTCTTAACCGAAAAATATCCCAAAAATATAGCAATCTTCAGAGAAATTATATAATACATCTGAATACATAAATTATATTAATTAAAAAAAATATATGAATACATTCATGGCATATAGCGAGACAGTGAACACAAATGAAATACATAGAATACAGCGGGATACATTAAAATACATTGAGAAAAAAGACAGTGAATACAATGAAATACATGGAATACAACGAGATACATTGAATTACAATGAAAAAAAAGACAATGAATACAATGAAATACATGAAAATACAGCGTGGTACGTTGAAAATACATTGAAATATATTAACAGAAAATCAAGTTGCTCAGCCCCAAAATCCATCGTATTTGTTCGAGAACAAACCCTAATTTTCGGCGATTAGCAATATACTCATTGTACACAACAGTCGCAGCCACACGACTGAAGCGGTGGCTACGCTTCATGTGCTCGAGAAATAAGCTCTCAAATCCGAATAGCCACCGACAATATGATTTGGGTTTTGACCGAAAATTTCCATTTGACGCTGATGAGATTCACTCATACAGTGGCACTTGAATCCGTTTTCGTCTCGACATTGCTTCTGACACATTGGCAGTACCATCATAGCTTCCATAAGCTCTTAGCTTTGATTCAATTGGCAATTGCCTTTGGGGTTAAAAAATCGTATCAAACTAAAATCTATATCAATGGTTATTGTTTCAGAAACAAACTAAAATGTGTATCAAAATTAGAGAAACAAAATAATGATATCAAAATCTAAGAATTAAACTTACCCTAAGCACTTGTATCGGCTCTAAAACAGTGATTTTAGAGAGAAAAGAAATGGAGAGTGATAGAGACCTAGAGAATTTGGGTGGGAGAAGAGGTATGTATCGTGGGTTTGTGGGAGAAGAAAGTAAAGTGTATGCAAAAAGAGAGAGAGAGAACGTGGTTAGAGCAGATATACGGTGATTATGTGAGAGAAAAGACTAAAAAGGAGAGAGAAAAATATTATTTAGCATATATGGTGCCTTAAATGTAGGATGTAACTATAATTAGATATTTTGCTATAAAGGATAAAAGGTATCTATAGAATGTAATATTTTAAAATAATATTTATTTAAAATAAATAGGGTACTAAGTTTTTCTATAGGGTGTAAAATTTCCTTATAAAAAGGTGGGTGGTTTAGTATTGGGGAAGTGGACCTGCTGAATTGGGCCATCAAGATTCGAAATTGGGCTTAATATTTGGGGCTTCTTCAACTATTTAAGATATGAAAATTAACTAGCTAAGACCCAAATTTATGTTAATATAAAGTACTTATAAAATTATAAAATCACTCCTAATTGATTAGAATAAACTATTAAAATATAACTAAATATTGAAAGTGAAATAATTTTTGGTATTTTTAAAGATTATACTTAAAATAAGGCTAAAAGCATAGCGTTACAAAATACTAATAGAAATATGTAACAAGATAAAAAATATTATAAAATGAAATTACTTTGAGTTTTCAAATTTTATGTTATGTAATTAAAATTAAATTAAAAATAAACTAAAATCCTATAAGAATAAAACAAGTAAATATTAATTTTTAAAAGCGTGTGAGTCAAAAATTACGTGCTTACAGTACTTAGGGACCCAAACAAAGAAATAAACATATTCAATAAACATGCATTTATTTTCATTTGGTTTTCCTTTTAATATCCAACCCCACGATCCATAACAAAAAATCCATTTTTTCTCAATTTCTTATGGCTCGACATCAAAAAAAAATTACGACAAAACAACTCAAACATTAAAACATTAAGAAAACAACTCTCAGAATTACACAATATATGAGCAACTGATTTAACATGATGGTAGCCCATTGGGAATCTAGACTTCATGATCCAAGATGGCAGGGGTTTGAGCCCATTTGACTAAAAAAACTTGTCGTATTAGTCTGGACCTTAAAGACCATCCTAGCCCAATAAGAAAGATAAATATGACATTAATCAGATCCAATATTGTGACCAGAAAATTACATTCAATTAGAGGCGGAACCAGGATTTGAAAGTTAAGGATTCTGATCTTATTATTGAACCCTAACTCGTTATAGTTAATGGGTTCGCAATTAAATATTTTTATTTATTTAATGAATTTTCTAATACAAATACAAGGTTTAAGCAAAAGCTACTGGGTTCGTCCGAACCGGTAGCTATTACACTACCTCCGCCACTGCATTCAATGACCTTGAAAATTAATGGTCTTGTTTTCTGACTCCCGCATGCTTCATGAACAAATCTTTAATGTCAAAATTCGAAACTGTTGTCCATAGATAAGCAAGGGATAACACTTGTTAAACTTTAAATTCTACCAATAAAGCAAGCGGGATCGAAAAATAAGTAGTGGCATCGAAGTATCCTATTTGTACTAAGTCACCCCATTGTGACCCGCTAAAGAGACTTGGCAGTTGGCAGTTGGCACTTGGAATCCATACCAACGAATGGAGCATGTGAGGGTGACTCACCATAATGAAGTTTTAACGACATGAAATTTTTGTCTTCTTTTGAGAACTTATTTCACAAACTAAAACAAGTAAAATCTTTTCCATTGAACGTATAACATATTACAGACTCTAAACTGTGATGTCCCTTAAAAATAAAAAGAGGAGAACCAGAAACTATTTATTACTCCTCTAACACCAAATACTAGCAAACTCAAATTACTCCTCAAATTACCATGCCATACTAATCCGTAGCAACACCAACATGAAGAATACTAATCAAAAGATTATTCTACCAATAAGATGTGATCAATATGCTTAGTTCATGACTCAATATGCTGTGAAATTTAACTTCTCTAGATAAAGTTACTAGCGGCTTATTTTTCTACTTCCTATAAACGGTTAACGCTATTTTTTTTTTTTTAATTTTTTTTTTATACTTCTTGTTGTAAATAACAGTAGAAAACTAAAAAAAAGCAAGAACAGAGAAGAGGATTTTTCTTCTTTTGTAAACACATAATATTGAAGATATTTAGTTTCACCAAGATGTACGGTTAAGGTGGATATTAGAAAGGCATATGACTCAGTGGACTGGAATTTTCTAAGGGCTCTTATGCTGGAACTTGGTATCCCTTGTAAAATGGTCAACCTCATTAAGGAGTGTGTAAGCACAGTTTCATACTCCCTACTGATCAATGGAGGATTAACAACAAAGTTTCAAGCGAAAAAAGGATTAAGACAAGGCGACCCAATGTCACCTTATCTTTTTGTTTTGGTGATGGAGTACTTGAACAGATCTTTGAAGCAGCTGAAATCAAATCCAGATTTTAACTACCATCCTAAATGTGCAAAATTGGGAATAGTTCACATCTGTTTTGCTGATGACTTATTATTGTGCTGTAGAGCTGATAAGGTGTCTATTGAACTTATGATGAAACAATTTGAAAAATTCTCCACAACTTCAGGCTTACAAGCTAACATGGAAAAGAGCTCATTCTATGTGGCAGGAATATCTAATCAACACAAGCAAGAAATACTGGAGGAGCTGCAGTTCACCATCGGAGAAATATCATTCAAGTACCTAGGTGTCCCTTTATCCTCAAAGAAACTCACCATTAGTCAATGCGTGCCTTTGGTTGATAGAATTGCAGGAAAGGTCAGATGCTGGACAGCCAGATTTTTATCATATGCAGGGAGAGTCCAACTAATCAAAAGTGTGTTGTTTGAAATGCAAAGATATTGGGCACAAGTCTTCATGATTCCAAAAAAAGTACATGATCTGGTTACAGGGATATGCAGGAACTTTCTATGGCAGGGAAGCAAGGAAGGAAAGAAAGCTCCTATAGCATGGGATACAATTTGCAAGCCAAGAGCAGCAGGAGGACTGGACATTATAACTTCTCTATGTGGAATAGAGCAGCAATAGGGAAACTGTTATGGGCAATTGCACAGAAGAAAGATGATGTTCTAAACGTCAATACCACACAAGAGGGGGGGGGGGAGTGATTTGTGTGGTACCCAATTTTTCGCTTAAACTGCTTCTGGAAGGACCTGGTTCTTCTAGGTATACTAACTACTGCTGTTTGCGGAATAATAAATACAAAAATAAAGAACACAGAGATTTTACGTGGAAAACACCTGGCTCAAAAGGTGAAAAAACCACGACCTACTACTCAGTAGGATTTTCCCAAACTTCCACTAAAATCACTGAGCCAAAACTGCATTTACAAAACTCTTTGTAAACCTAAGGATTAACTCTAATCCCGTTGTGGCAACCAGCCTCTAACTGCTGCGACAACTTCAAGTTAACTCTAACTTGAATACTCAAAGTACCTAATACAATTGCTTCTATGAAAGCTGAAAGGTACAATATGAACACCTACTACAATTGAACTAGAAATAAAGAAAAACACATAAAACTCTTTATGAAGCTGGTTCTTCAATCTGGTTCATGTAGCTTCTTGTTTGCATACTTGAATCACACACGAACTGCTTGCAAAAAGCCTTGCTATTTTGCTCCCAATTCACGTTTAACTTCTGCGTTTTTGTGCAACAATTTAATTTGAGAACATCCTGCAATTTATAGAGTTAGTAGATGAAGAAATAACTAGAGTTCTGATGCAACTCTTCCTTGGTGGAAGAGTTCTAGTTGATTTCAACTTCTAACTCCTTCCCTATCTTGAATTGTGTTCTCTTTGATTAAGGAGTCCTTCTCCTTATCAATTATGCAACCTTTTCGATCAGGAGATATTAAATACACCAATTTAAGCTTATCTCCTTCACGTGCATCCCACATGCTTGAATCTGCCCGTTTTTGTGAACCTGAGGGATGGACCACTGGATGGACCTGGTTCATATCTGAGTTCCTTTGTCAGTCTTCAAAACTAACCTTTACTTGGGCCAACAAAAGACAAGTTATGGGTTATGTGGATACATAATCACTATATAAAGAAAAAAGATATTGAAAACATGGAAACTCCTAAACAGGCTAGCTGGATGGTAAGGAAATATTTGAAGCCACAAAATGGCTAACCACTGGAATACAAGAGCTGGAACTATATGTTGTGCAGGGGAAGTATACTATCAGCAAAGCTTATCATTCCTTCATACCACAATATCCAAAAGTTACTTGGAAGACATTGTACTTGACACAAGGTATGTTCCCTGGGCATCAATTCATTGTGTGGATGGCACTGCATCGGAGACTAGCAACTGTGGATAGGCTGATCAAATGGGGAATACCAGTACCTGCAGAATGTGTTCTGTGTATGACAAATGAAGAGGAAGCTTATGATCACTTGTTCTTTGAATGCTCATATTCAAAGTTCATATGGAAGCAAATTTTGAGGCTGTTTGGAATTGATCGACAAGTAGGTAGATGGCGCGAAGCGATTGAATGGATGGCTAAAAAAACAAAGAGCAGGAATACAAAATGGAAGATTCTGGGAAATGCCTTTGCAGAAACAGTATATCACACATGGATGGAAAGGAACCTACGAAGGTCTCAACAGATAAGGAAATAAAGTAGGGATAGAGTTAGAGAAATTGTATTGCATTTGCACATTAAAGGAAATAGCTACTGTAAATGGAGAGTTATCTTAGATAGGATAAATAGATATCCATGTTAGTATAGAGTTTAAGTTCCAGATATGGAACTTATGTGATAAAAAGATAGGTTATTTTTGTAAGACCCGACTCTAGAGTCCAATGAGCGGGTGGATGTACATATTTACACTTGGTTAAATAAAAGTTTTCAGTTTAACCAAAAAAAAAGATATTTAGTTCGTGGAACCAAGTTATTGTTGGGGTTTTTGTATTTATTATATTAAATACATAAAAGAGGGTGAATGGGAAATGGAGGGAAATAAAATTTTAGAGTGAAATTTTAAGTTTTCCCTCTTGGAAAATGCACATTGTCCCATATTGGAAGAGGAAGAGGTTTTTTATGGGTATATAAGCAATTGCTCTACTTCTAGCTCTTAAAGAGTTGAGAAGAAGGCAAACCTCGCGCCGTCGTCATCGTCGCTCGGCTCGGCTTCGGCTTCGGCTTCGGATTCGGATTCAGATTCGGATTCGGATTCGAATTTGGTCAACTGATCGATTGATTGATTAACTTTTTGGACCAAATTTATTTGTTAATAGTAAAATATTAACAGAAATATTATTAAGTACTTGTTTTAATTAAAATAAATATTAATATTAAATCCTCCAATCTGTTTTTTCTGTTTTGTTAACAGAAAAGTAACTACCCTCTTCAATTTTCCCTCTTTATTGTTGAGTAAATAGCCATTTATGTAATGGCATTTATGCTGTGGCCATTTTGCATAAACAGCCATTCTGAAGAGTTGCACCTCTTCAGATTCCAGTCCAACTTTGGCTATAAATACAAGGCTATTCTACTCAAAATTTTCATACGATTTTCTGAGTTTCTCCTCCTTCTTCTGCATACTTTTAGCATCAAACAAAGCAACAGTAAGTGTGACTTGCTACCGAACTTTGTGTTCGCTGAAACACTGGGGTTTGAAGTACCACTACACCAGTGTGTAATTCGTTCTATCCTGGGAGGAAATAATCCATAACCTTGGGTACTAGGTGGGGATTAAATTCCTTAAGGAAACACTGTGAATTCAGTGAGCTCGAATTGGTTTTCTGTTATTTCGTTGTTCATTTCCGTTTATGTTCATTTCTGTCTATGTTCATTTCTGTTTATGTTCATTTATATTTCCAGAACTATTTTACAAATACGGTATACTAACAAGCTTAAGGAATTTAATATATATTTTCTGTATTTGTACTCACTGTTTCTGGAGAGTAAAACCTTTGTGGTTTTGTACTCTATTGGAGATTAAAATCTACGTGATTTTAACGTTTGTGTCATTCTTTTACAGAAATGACTAATGAAAATGTGAACCAAGCTGTTCCAATGGTGACTGCCAATGCCTCTGTTACACCCCGTGTTTTCGTACTAAGAATACATCATAAGTCAATTAATGTAAGCTAAGAAAGGGAATCGTCTTTTAAAAGTTTACAAAGTTAGTTCATCATGTTAACGTGGAGGTTACAAATATTTAAGATCATTAGTACCAAGTAGCAAGAGGGTTTGAAGGCTTAGAAGCTAAACGAATTGAAGAAAATAAGTTTCGTCGAAAGTCGACAAGTTGGAATGTTTTACCATGTACTTTTGGGGTGATACTAGGGTTATTAACATTATAAGGAGATTATATTATGAGTTGTTTTAGTCGTACGATAGTTGGTGTTATGTTTTGAAGTCAAGCGAGTTGTGGAACAAAAGTTGGAAAAAGGTCATCACAAGTTCCATTCATAAATGTGCTGAAAATTAGGTCAAATGTAACTGAGTTTTTCTCCCAAAATACTTGAAATTAGGGGATGATCTGCCTATCAAATTAAAGATCTATGAGTCTAGTTTCCAACTCATTAAACCGTTCATCAATACGACATTGGAGTAGAGAGATATAGGTATTTTTGCGAGACTGCACAAGCTGCTAGGTGACAAGTAGGTGTGTCACCTACTTGGTTAAATGATAGCCCAAAAATAGGAAATTTCGGGTCGGCCAAAGAGCCCATTTAAAGGGTTATCTCCTGAAATATAACCCTAATTATATATCACAAATAACCAGACCTAAACCCCTGCAAACTTCCTCCCAAAAATTATCCACAAACCCTAATCGATTTTCCCTCTCTTTCAAGTTCTAATTGGGGGTAAAACCAAGAGTTTGAAGAATCAAGGGAAGGGCTGAGTTATCCAACAAGTAAGGTGAGTTTACTGCTCTGTTTCATACATTTATTCTGCTGTGAATTCATGGTAATTCGTTCTATACATGTAAGAACTCACGGGACGGTGATCGGAAGCCGTGAGTTCGAGTTATTCACTTGTAGCGGACTGTTTTGTGTTGCTGTTGGGCTGCGTGTTTTACTACTGTTTTGTGGAGTTTTGGAGGAGGAAGTATGTGGAAAAACACCATATAGATGTAGGGTTGTGGGCTGGTAGTTCTTCGTAACATTTCCGGATCGTTTGACACGACTACGGTGGTCGTCGTATGTATGAAGTGATTAGGTTGTGCGTGGACTGTTTTGGGAGGCTCAATATGATTATTATTGATGTTGTTTGGGCTGTTTGGTGATTGTTTGGAATTGTGTGAAGTCATATATATAGGGGAGGTGCTGTCCGTTTCATCGTAAAATAGGTTGTGGTCGATACATAATAGTTATGACACTTGAATGATAACTACAGTATCGTTTCTCTTATTGTAGACTAAGGAGTCGTGAAAATTGCATAGCTTGAGATTGGGGCAGTATATACAAGGTATGTTAAGGCTCTTACTTCTTTCTTTTGGCATGATCTAAAGTGAAATGAACATAAACGATACGCTATTTCATAACGAATCCACTCCTAGCAACTAAGGTTATCCATGTTGTTCTTTCCGTACAAATTTATTCTAAGAAAGTATGTATGATCCTTGAGTCCTAGTGAAGTTCATATTGATGGTATGATGTCCATAATGTTAATCGATGGTGCAATGACCTTATGTCACTCCAAAAGGTTTAGAACGTGACTCCATGAGTCCAGCATGCATTATATATGTATCTACTTTACTCTACTGAGTCGCGCTATAGTCGGCCGGGTATGGCACCTATTGTGCAACCACTGATCAGTTGGGTTTACCGAGCTTCACGTGGCCGGGTACGATTCTACCGAGCCTTATGATGGCCGGGTACGTTTTTACCGAGTCCTCTTTGAGGCCGGGTATGATATGATGATGACGATGCCCACAGAGGCTTATGTTTTTAAAAGTTTATGTATATATATGTATTATGCATTTCATGTCAGTAGCCCCCAGAGGCACTCCGATGTTCCAGGTTGTATCTCCTCTATCTCTCTTTACATTACTATTCTTATTTATGTTTTCCTGCCTTACATACTCGGTACTTTATTCGTACTGACGTCCCTTTTGCCTGGGGATGCTGCGTTTCATGCTCGCAGGTCCCGAGAGACAGGTTGACATTCCTCCTAGATGGCTATCAGCTCAGCGAAGGTGTTGGTGTACTCCACTTGCTCCGGAGTTGCCTATTTGGTTAGTATGCTTTGGATATGTATTGATTGGTATGGCGGGGCCCTGTCCCGACCATTATGATTTTATGTACTCTTAGAGGCTTGTAGACAGATGTCAGGTGTATGGATACTTGTATGGCCTTGTCGGCCTATGTTTTGAGTTTACAAATGGTCATGTTTGCCTTATAGGCCCGTATGTCACATGTATAAGTTTGTTTATCATG